>NW_018230358.1:16910-19244 GCF_001263595.1 Phalaenopsis equestris | reverse complement strand
CACACCCCCAGCCATTAGTTGGCCCTAGTGACCGGTCCAAACACCATGAAACCACCTAAATACAGCCATGGACCAAAGGTCCTCCAAATTAAAGGATCTTATTTCCAAAAATGCACATGCTTAAGATATCTTTGCCAAATCCAAGCACATTTGCATTAAATTACTGCGATGGATCCCTCTGGGTTCCCGGAGCTCCTAGCCCCCCCCCCCTGGCCGGCCGGCCAGCCTAGTGGCTGGAAAATCCCAAAATTGAGAGCCACCCTCATGGCACCTCACCCAAATCAAACCTATAGGATAACTCATCCAAATCAAGCTATGGAACTCCTCTGCCCTCCACCTAAGCACCACATTACACCTCCTAATTGGCTAAGACAGCCAACCCCCCATAACCCCATTTTTATAAAGGCCACCTCCATGGCCGTTGAACTAGCTGCTGAAACAACACCTAGACTTCACACCAAGGCCAGGGACTCAATCCCTAGCCTCCTTGGACCCCAACTAACGTGCCGAGCATCTCTGATCGAAGCCTGCCTTCTCAGAGAAAAGGTATAAAACTCCTCCTCCTGAGCTTATTTTGATTCTCCATTTACTTAATCTTGATTTCATGGTACCTTAGCAGTTTAGATGTGTTCGTCTCGCTTAGACGAGTCCATAGGATCAAACCCAAAGCAATTTGGTTGAGTCTAGGCCGAGATCTTAAGGTTTTAGTTTGGACTTGCACGGGATCAGTCTATTGGGGACGATGACGAGGAGCCGTTCGATCAAGCGTGTAACAAACGGATGGGGGAGATCGTATCGGAAGGCGCTTTGAGAGGTGAATAGTGGGTCGAGTCAGCAAGCTACGTGGACGGCGAAGTCCAACCAGAGCGCGCCACGCATACTTTCGGAGCCGTCATAGGATGAGGTGGAATGCACGGTTTAAATAGAAAAATAGCGGTATTTTCTTATAAATCCATAACTTTTTGTAGAAAAATCACGAAAATAAAATAAAAACACCCTCTTGCTCAGTGAACAGAGGAGAATAATGTGAAAAAATTTTTAAGCTCATTTGATGCATAAAATATTTTTAATTAATTAAATACTATCTGGAATCATTTGATTCTCCATGCATATTGACACATCACCTTGGCTTGAAATTGTTACATGTTGTAGCCTCTGTAAGGGGGAACTTTCTCTGATTTTTCCATAGTTAGATGAGGTTCCTATATAGAGATTCATATTTTTCAAGTTATTTCACATTATTTCCTTAAAATAATCATGGAAATTAGCATATTGATTATTAAATTCTAAGAAAATTTTGGAAAGTCCACCATGACCAAAGAAACCTGTGAAAATAATTTCATGGGTCAAGTCATTTAAAGCATCCTTAAATTTTCCAAATACTGAATCACTAAGACAATTGATTTTGGAAAATACAAACATTTAAATGACTTGATTATTTATCTCCATTGTGATTTATAATCCAGAGAACTCCTCATAAAAGTTTCAAAATATTTTGACAGAGAACTCATCATAAAAGTTTCAAAATATTTTGAGTCCATTTAATAACTTAAATTGATTTTTTAAAGATAAATACCACTCTTAACACTTAAATGATTTGAACAAAATCAAAATATATCTCAAAAAATTATGAAACTTAGTTTTTTGAGTTCTCTGTGATCAGGGCTGTTTTCTAAAATTAAAATAATTTTTAAAATAAAAACTTAATTTTTGGCCTATTTTAAATATTTAAATAATTAAAAAACTCATAAAAATCATAAAAATAATAAAACACATGGAAATATTCTAAATTGTTTCCTAATCACCTAGGAACAATGAGAATATTTTTTCTGATTTTCTAAATAAAGATATTGAATTTTAAAGCTTAAAATAATTTTTAAAAGGCTAAAAAATGAGTTTTCATTAAAATAATTCCAATAAATCAAGGAAAAATTAGAAAAATATAAAATTTTCTCCTCTGAGTTCTTTGACCTTTGGGAGATTTTTCAAAAATACAAAACTTAATTTTCAACACTTAAAATATTTTATTTTTATTAAATATCCCATAAATTAAAATAATTCTAATAAATCACAGAGAATTTAAAAAATCATGAAATTAAATCCAAAGGCTTCTCTAGTCTAGGTCTACCTCCAATAAAACTTTCAAGATATTATAATATACCTTGGTCAAGTTAGGAATTTTCTTTGAAAAATCCTATTTTTGCATAAGAATAATTATATAAATTAAATTAAATTTTGAAAAATCACATTTTCTCCTCTAATGTCTCAATTGACCCATGACTGAGGTAAGATAAAAATTTCAAAATCATTTGAATTGAATTTGACAAATTATGA
>NW_018230358.1:12831-16395 GCF_001263595.1 Phalaenopsis equestris | reverse complement strand
GATATTTACAGGATGGACCATTAAGCAAAATGATAAGTTTAAATGGACTCGAGGCTTTTCACTAGTTGGTGAGGGAGAGGCATGGACCTGTTTCCCCCTCTTAACTTGTTGGATACCTCAGAGGCCTATTAAACTTAATATTCTTTGCTTAAAGAAATCATCCTTAATTAAACGTTTAAGGACTCACCATAATATGACATAGGATTAGGAAAATTTTACCTTTCCTGCTCTTCATAAACTACATTAGCATGCATTTTAAGTTTTAGGTGGTGGAATGAGAGGACTCGTCGGGTACGCTTTTACAGTTTATAGTACCGTCTTTCTTCTGCCTTTTCCTTACACGTTTCATGCTTGCGTTTACCTACATAAACTTGCATGATAACCATAACCATAACCCAAAACCATAACTAAAATCAACCAAAGATAAAATTCACCGCCACAACATTCAAAATATAAAACAACTCAAAATTTAATCACAAATATCACACAGAAACCACAACTTCAACTAAATTAAGATGTCTCTATCGGATGATCGGAAATCCCTCGGAGGAGGTAACCTACGGTTGCTAACGAGGCTTCCCATGGTTGAAATGAAATTATGGAACTCATTAAGTTGGGTTTAGTAAGTTCATTTGGACTAAGTGAATCCAATAGAAAATAGTGATGCCGGAACGAGGGAACCGTAGGATCTTAACCGGTGACGCTCTAATCAAATTTAATATGCCCTCATAAAATATAAAGAACTCAACCATAGGGCCACCTGATTTAATATTATAACTTGACACACTAGATAACTCAAACTCATCGCGGCAGGAGCTTGGAGCTAGCTTGGTGGGCAGCACGGTCATCTTCAACAGCAAAACCTATCTTCACCAGCTAAACCAATCATCCTTCCTTAGACTTAAACAAAAAAGCCATAGGACTTCGAGGTTGTTTGCTTATGCAACGTAAATCCTCACCTTAACTTTAAGCCTTTGCATAGTCTTGCTAAACAATATAAGCCCTAACTCATCTTAGGATTCCGAGGTTTTCATTTGTCACGACCTAAATCCTCATATCTTTCAGGCTATTTGTGTGATCATTTTGACACAAATGTAAGCCCTAAATAATAAAATTGGCAGGATGAAACACCTAAATACTTTTCCTCAAAGATGAAGCCAAACCTTAGGATAGCTTGAGAAGTCACCGAGGTTCACCTATGGATCCATGACATCCCCTAGTTCTTCTTTCTTTGGATTCTACAATAACATGTTCCAAATTTGAACTAATCCCCTTGCACACCTCTATGTCCGATTTTGTTGAAGAGTCCTACCCTTTGAAATTCCTTGAAGATAATATTTCCTGATTTTTACCGAGAGTCTTCTTAAGTGACTTTGGTCATTTAGGATGTAATTAACTATAAAGGCTTGCTCTTATTAGAAGCATGTCCGAACCCAGCTTAATATAAACCCTATTTAATCTTTTATATTAAATAAGGGAACTTGTCGGCAAATACAAAGGTTTCGCAGACCAAACGGACGTCATACTTTCCTTAGTTTATTTGATCGAGCCTCATCCTAAAGTCTTGTGTTTATCCTTCGGGATAGATACAGGATTTGAGGTACAGTGCTCTTTCATTTTAAACTATGAAAAATATGGGGTCAGTTTTATTTCATACCTCAACGTCCTTCCAAAGCGGGCGACGGGATTTCGATTCCGGTGACCGACAGCTTCTTACGGGCAACCCCACAACCAAAACCATCCCCAAAATAACGCCGATAACTTATGGCAACTCCGCTGGGGACAAGCTTTTCTCTCCACACAAATCAAGAAATATTATCTTCACACAACGGTAATATGTTCATGTCCCTCTTGGACCAAATTACCCTTCTTCCGTTGGCATACTTTACCCATTTTTATCTTGGGAAAGTACAACTAACTCCTTGGACTTCAGGACTAGTTGTTCGACCATCTTTGAACAGAGGGGTTCAGAAGGGCACTAAGGACTCTTTAAATTTTCATGTGGGGTCGGACCCCCAATAGGTGTGTTGGTGGATTAACTCCACCTGGGCATTTTTTCTGCTGCAAATTGGGTCCCGCACTGGGTCCTAAACTTTCTCACAACTCCTTTTCACATTTATTTTGCTTCTTTGCGAATTAAATCAAATCGTGTTGTACTGCGCGCACTTCAAAATATTAATCAATTTTACACCCTTTTAAATAAAGAAGTTAAAATTACCTGTAAATTAAGACCCGCCCGGTCTGCAGACTAGCCTCTACTTTCAGTGCATGCACTAAGGATTACAAGGTTTTTGGCCATATAGCTAACCCTAAAACTTTCGGTTTCAAAGCCCGCTGCGATGGCATACCCAACGCTGACCTTTTCTTGCAACCTGCCGACGGATCGCAACGCTCGTAAAGTCGCTCCCACCATCAAGTTTGGAGCCGGATTTGAGGACTCGCGGGAAAGCCCCGTTCGTGGTAATGAAGATCGCTGCCTTGGAAGTTCAAGAGCCGTTTGCAGAACTCAATTTGAACTGCCTTCAACACTTCCCTGCCTGCAAGAAGGCTAAAGCTACTGCTAACATGACACCCGTCAAACCGGCTAGCCCCGCTGCTGCTAAGGGGAAAGAGGTAATGATTGTTGAGAATCCGATTGAGGGATTAACTGTCCCACCACCTTTGTTTGAGATCATATCAAGTTTGAGGATTGTACCTCTGATACCACAGACCTGAACTCAAAGGAGGAACTGCAATAGGAGAATTCGGAGGTCCATCAAAGCCCAAAATCCTGAAAAATACACCTGATGAAGAGGAGCCTCATCAAGTTGAAGAGGTAATACCAGAAATTTATCCACCCCTACGAGGGAGTAGATTCCATCCCCTGACAATACTGATGGATATGAGAGTATTCGGAAGATTGCTGCTACATTGCCATCACCTCATGAACATGGTGAGAAGGGAAAGAAATTCAGCCCCATCACCCGAGTTAGTGCAATCTTCAGAAGGCTTGTAATTAAAGAAGGATGTTCTGTTAGTGAATTACTTAAACGAGTGGGATATGAAATTTCCCCTCATTTGAAGAATTAAATTTTGAAGGATATTAAGTCCGCTAGAAAATTTCGTAGGTCGACTATAGAGTCACCTACCCGAGTTACCGTCTGGCTCCGTTTGGGAAACCGAGTCGATACTGTCATGGTCACCATCGGTCATACCACCACCAGAACCACAGTTCACCAGCCATAAGATTGGGTCCGAGGAGCTTACCCATCATTCCTGCAATCATGGAAAGAAAGACAAGATGATTACCTAACACTGTAGCCGGTCTACACCATGGGGAGCATACCTTCCCTTGACATACCGATGTCTCTACTAAGACGCCCCATCCTGAGGCATTATCGTCAAGAAGGAAGAAGGTATGGGTACCTAAGGTCGCTGCACCGATACAGTCCAAGGAGCCTGTAAGATAGAAAGCAAAATCAGTGCCTGAATTATCTGACATCATCGCGACAATAGCCAGCGAGATGGAGGAACAAGTTGAGGATTTCCATCAGGGTCCTCCAAATCTTAAAGCAATCAAAGAAT
>NW_018230358.1:9820-11126 GCF_001263595.1 Phalaenopsis equestris | reverse complement strand
GGCTGCCTCTACTAGATTGGTTGTCTCGGATTCGGGGAAGAAAGTCCTCGAACCCTTGACTTTGTATGATTATCTTTTTGTCCCTCTGGGGTCTTATGAATATAATGGTTGTGATTTCGGCTACGTTTTGATATTTTCTGGTAATAACGTGACTGATTATGACCATGCTAGTTGCGATCTTGACTAGTTGCGATCTTGATCCTTGATCCTCAAAATGATCCTCAAGTTGTACTTGAGTCCGATGAACTTGTTGTCAAGTCTAAAGAAGACATCAACGATAATGCTTGCAACAGCACCGATAATGAAGAGCCAACTCTCGAGCGTCATGGTACACCGCTCGCCATCAACTTAGATATCTCCGACGAAGAGGAAAAGACACCGAATGATTCAACAATGATATCTCAAGAAGAAGAAGTCACAGAAGTCAACTTGAGGAGTGGGAAAGTGTTACCACCAAGAACAGCTCCAGCAGACAAAGGAAAACATATAATGACTCAAGAAAAGATACCCCCACCTCCGCCAGTGGAAAAACCGCATAACCAAGACAACTTGCTGCTCGGTACCGCCGACCACAACCGTCCGCTCTACCTCTCCGTCAACATTGGCAGATTTGTGTTATCCAGAGTTTTAGTGGATCCTGGAGCATCTCTTAATTTGATGAGTCTACGGACATTAGCATATCTGGACTTCGACATTCAAGATCTCATCCCCGATAATATGATGTTAAGAGGATTTAACCAAAAGGGAGAAAGAGCCCTTGGATCAATCTCATCACTTATGAAAATTGAAGAACTTGTAACAACCGTTAAATTTCATATCATCGACGCCGAGACCACTTTTAACGCTCTGTTGGGTCGACTGTGGATTCATGAGCATAACATGGTTCCATCATCCCTACATCAGTGCATTAAATACTGGAAAGATGGTCAATAAAATTGCATCAAAAGAGACCTAAAGCCGTTTTCAGTGCATGAAGTTGGTATCAATGAAGATGCTGCCTACTACGCGCCTCAAAAGAACATTGTCTTCTCGCGCGAAATTTTGGGAAACAAAGATAAAGATTCAGAGGGATCACAAAAAGAAGGCCATACAACTCCTCTTCAACAACCTTCTACCACTCCCTTACAACGAGTTGGTGGAGGTTCTTCTAGTTCACGCACCCGAGGTCGAGGCCGGAGACGCGGACGAGGAAAGATCAATTTAATTGTTGAACGGACTAGGCCAACTATCAACATTGGTGATGAAGAGAGTTCTGAAGATGAGGTAATGATGAAAAAACAGCAGAAGCCTCAGTACGAGATATCCC
>NW_018230358.1:9275-9740 GCF_001263595.1 Phalaenopsis equestris | reverse complement strand
AGAGTTGGCAGGTCAAGGAAGTCCATAGTGTTGGTTCAAAGCCAATCAAAGTTTACCGCGCTTCTACCTCTACCGAGCTTGAAAAACATGTAAATTTGGATGTTGATTCTAATGAATTAATGGAATTGCCTTTTGGTTACTTTTCGCCTTGTGTTCAAAAGTTAAGTCAACAGGAACATTTACCAAAACAAATTCTAAAAGATAAATTTCAACTCTTTGAAAAATTGTGGAATACTAAAAGACGAACTCCCAATTCGAAAGAAGGTCTTGGATTTGGTACAGTGGGACCAGTCGATGATTCTGAATTTTGCATGGTTGTTTCTAGTGAGTCAGAAGAGGATTGTCTCGATGTAGAGAAAGACTCTACTGATCAAACAATAGAAGATGCACCGCCAGAATTTGAAGAAGAAATTAAATCCACTATCGATGAATTGAAAGAGATTAACCTCGAGACTGAAGAACGAC
>NW_018230358.1:6816-8722 GCF_001263595.1 Phalaenopsis equestris | reverse complement strand
CAACCTTCAGAACACCGATTGGAATTTTCTACTACACAGTGATGTCGTTCGGCCTAAAGAACGCCAGAGCAACATATCAGTGTGCAATGACGAAGATTCTTGATGACCTCATTCACAATCAAGTAGAATGCTACGTGGATGATCTGGTCATCAAAAGTAAACAAAAAATAGACCATTTGTACAATTTGAGGATTGTTTTTGAATGGTTACGACAATATGACCTTAAAATGAATCCCTTAAAGTGCGTCTTTGGCGTCACCTCCAGGAAATTTCTAGGATTCGTTGTCCGTCATCGGGGAATCGAGATCGACCCGGATAAGATTAAAGCTATCTCGGAAATGCCTCCCCCTAAAACTTTGAAGCAGTTACGTTCCTTCCAGGGGAAGTTGGCATATCTGAGACACTTTACTTCCAATCTCTCAGGTAGGTGTCAGCATTTCTCGGCATTAATTAAAAAGGAAGCCAAATTTATTTGGGAAGAAAAATGCCAGCGGGCCTTTGAAGATGTTAAACAATATTTAATGATATCTCCTGCTTTGGCAGCCCCTATCCTAGGGAAACCGTTGATACTTTATACCGCAGCTTTAGATGACTCTCTTGGAGCCCTCTTAGCCCAAGTCAATGAAGAGGGAAAAGAAAATGCGCTCTACTACTTGAGTTGTCGTATAATACCGACGGAGGTAAGGTATCCACCTATTGAGAAGCATTGTTTGGCATTAATTTTCGCCGCTAAAAAGCTTAGACATTACATGCTTTCTTATAAGGTCACCTTAATTTTGAAAGTTAATCCATTGCAATATTTGATGACCCGACCAACACTCTCCGGATGTTTAGCGAGATGGTCAATGATCTTATTGCAATTTGATATAACTTTTATGCCCCTCTGTGCTATCAAGGGACAGATTTTAGCAGACTTTCTCGCTGCACACCCACTGCTAGCTGGGTCCTCTCTCAACGACGAGTTACCAGATGAGCAGATACTACAAATGAAATTTTCTAGTGCGCAGCGCTGGGAAATGTACTTCGACGGTGCTTCATCAGCCAAGAAAAATAAGGGATCAGGCACAGTTATACCAGGCAAGGTAGGGATCAATTTGATCTTTATCACGCCGGATAAGGGTATGTTGAGGTTTTCATACGACCTGACGAAGTCATGTACCAACAATGAAGTAGAATATGAAGCCTTAATCACCGGATTGGAATTAGTAATTTTGATGGATATAACAAACATTGCCATTTATGGTGACTTTCAACTTGTCATCCAGCAAGTCACCGGACAATACAGAATTCTAAAACCAAGATTAGTAGAATACCATCTGTACGCGATGAAACTCCTAGAGTGGATTCCTGAGGTGCCTTTCTACTGGATTCCTCGGGGAGATAATGCTCATGCCGACGCTTTAGCAAAACTCGCTAAGGAAATGGCGTGTCCCCCGGAGGATTCCATCAAAGTCACGGTGCAAGGAAAACGAGTCTTGTCTCAAAGAGACTTTGAAACCCTTCACAAACTTGGAAAAGAAGAAACCGTGAATACAGTTGCAGACATCGGCAAAGATTGGCGCAAGCCATTAATAGAATATTTGCATATTGGAAAGCTGCCAGAAAATAAGTCTGAGGCGCACCACATTACAAGAAGGGCCATGTCTTACGCCGTGGTGGGAAATGTTCTCTATAGAAGATTGTTCGACCAAATGTGGCTATGGTGTTTGAGCAGAGCCGAAGCACAGAATATTGTCAAAGAAGTACATGCCGGGTGTTTGAGCAGAGCCGAAGCACAGAATATTGTCAAAGAAGTACATGCCGGGTGTTTGAGCAGAGCCGAAGCACAGAATATTGTCAAAGAAGTACATGCCGGGTGTTTGAGCAGAGCCGAAGCACAGAATATTGTCAAAGAAGTACATGCCGG
>NW_018230358.1:3727-6071 GCF_001263595.1 Phalaenopsis equestris | reverse complement strand
CGCTGTTGTCAACCAACTTCCAACAGAAGAAGGCACAAAACTCAGGCTTGAAGAACTGGAGAGCCTCGATGGAAAGCGATTGGAAACACAACAACATTTGGAGCTCTACCAGGCAAAGATGGTACAATCCCATGACAAAGTGGTCCGCTCAAGGACATTCAAAATTGGTGACCTTGTACTCGTGCTCAAAAGACCTATTCTTGCTCGCCGCAAAATAGGTGAAAAATTTGAGCCAACTTGGGAGGGACCATTTGTCGTTTAGAAGGCTTATACAGGAGGAGCCTACCAGTTAGTGGACTTCCGGGGTGAAAGACCCATGTTACCAATAAATGGACGATACTTGAAGACCTATTACATGACATGATGTTGCTTACTGCCTCTTACCTCTGCTTGCCTTTGCTTGCTTTGAAATTTTGAAACCTTGATTGTTTTAGGGTTATCTATATGGTCGTATGTCTATGACCGGGTCCAAATTTTGTAACTAATCTCATATTTATTGAAAATTTTCAGAAAATTTTTGAACTTCACATATTCTCCTTTCTACTTTTGGATTTAAATATTCAATTAAATTAAAACAAACTCACACATAAAATGAGTAATCTTTTTCACCAAAACAAACTGAAATTTACATTAATGAGTACTCTGTTTCGTTCTTGTTCATGCCAAACTTCAGCCCACTGACGTTTCTTTCTGTTGTCTGCAGAAAAATGTCAGGACAGAGGTTGATCTTTGCCTTCCAGGACGGCCGGAACCTTGCACTGAATGAAGAGATGGCGCCACAAGGAGGTGTCATAGATTTTGACATGGATTTCAACCAGATTGATATGGACTACGACGACCCTCTAATGGACTTAGTCAGCAATGAAGAAAATAAGGGACTACCCTCACAGTTGTGGGTGACCACTCAAGACGACGTGTCACATAAGGGTAAAAATGTGATTGCAGAACAAGATCCGATGGAGGGGCCCAGCCGACTGCCCTCCATGATAGCTAATGATAGCTACTCCGGCGAGGGGCTTAATAGCTGCCCATAGTGAACAACTTCCAAATACTCCACTCCGCAGAACACTACGCAGAAACGTAAGCCGGAAGGAACAGAGAGCCTTTCTGCGACAGAAGCGCAAGCGCCACAAGAGCCAAAGAGACGCAAGCGGTTTTCTTACCCCCATTCCTGAGGGACATATCTACGATCCAGAGCTAAGAAAGACTTCTGCCAGCCTGCCTACTACAAATGAAGAATCATGATTTCTGACAGGATCAGATGTACCCCCGGTCCCAGATATCTTGTGCAGAGGTTGCCCAACATGCAACGTCGAGATACCAGCCAGGACATCAGTCACGGGCGCATTTGTAGAATGTCCGGACTGCAATGTCCTACATCTACAGCATTTAAGTACCTTAGAAGAATATACTGCAAGCACCAATGAGTCTCAGACTCCAGGTTTTGTGGCAAATGAACCGTATGTCCCACTGGGGACGGATCAGCGCGCACCGCGGAGCCCAGGATCGTACATCTTGCTTGAGGCGGAATCTCATATTCCGGATCAATTCCGGATCGGCCAGCACAGGTTTGGATTCCTGCCGAGGCCCGGAGGAAGGAACGTCCTAGGCAGCTGCTAGCTCCCGGTATGGTGGAATATTACAAAATAAGCAAGGTAAACAAAAGAGAATTCGAATTCTACGAAGAGGTTCAAGGAAAGTTTATCAACATATTGGAGGGCCTGGAATTATATACCAGGGTTTTCTTTGAAATTGATGAAAGAAGCATCCTGGATTGCATCTTCGATTTAAGAGATAGAGGTCGAGCAGGCCTTCTCATGGAAAGAACGTACTTCGAACCGAAGAAGTGGATGCGAGGAAAGGGAAGCATCACCATACAGTGCGGATGTTGCTACAATTTTACAAATGACAGACAGGGGAATCTGCCTGGGATCCTCAAATACGACCAGGTGGATCCGTTACCACCAATGATAAAGTGGATGATAAAGAGAATGGTCAAGTGGAATATCTTACCCGCCACTTGCATTCCTAACAGTTGCATCATCAACATTTACGAAGAAGGTGACTGCATTCCTCCGCACATTGACCATCATGACTTTGTGAGGCCTTTCTGCACGGTCTCATTCATGAGTAAGAGCAATATTTTGTTTGGAAAAGAAATCGACGTAATCGGCCCTGGTGAATTCAGAGGAGCTATGGAAATTTCTCTCCCAGTTGGTTCAGTGCTTGTTCTCAAGGGCAACGGTGCAGACGTGGCCAAACACTGCATACCAGGAGTACGACACCGTAGGGTGTCCGTGACCTTCCGCAGGATGGATGACAGCAAGATACCATATGGATTCCA
>NW_018230358.1:0-1592 GCF_001263595.1 Phalaenopsis equestris | reverse complement strand
CTACTTCTCGGCTTGATTAAACACACACCTGCTAATTCTCCAGCAGAAACAAATCACACACACAACTCTACACGTACTTATGGGTCTGTTGACTTAGGAGTTTGTATTGATTTTTGTTGATCTCATCGGTCAACGCCAATACGCGCGGTGTTTTTTGGTTGAGGTTTAGTTTTTCCTCTTTAGTAGCCTAGGTTCTAGCCATTGGACTTTTCCTGTTGACTATTCCTAGAAAACTAGACATGGAAACGTCACCATTAGAAATTCTACCCTCTTCTTTACTCAACCTAGAGTTCCACATATTGCTCCCAACCAATGTGTACTTAGTAGGTGGGGTCACTGTGGGGGAAACTCAGGATGAGTCACCCCTAGGGCTGTTGGACCTTAGGGTTGACCTTGGGTGTTGGTCTAGAGCTAAGGCACTCACTACACTCATCTGCACTCACAACCACTCACAGCCCTGAGCTCAAATTTCTAACCTAGATCTCTTGATCTTTTGGGATACTCATGTAGATGGTCCCCTAAATCTACTAGTCCTATGACTATGGTTTAGCTAAGACCACTATGTAGAGGACCCAAAATGGGGTTTGCTTTGGTCCATGGCTTATTGGTGATGATTGGTACCTCAACTCTATCAAAATACCCATCTTGGCCTTTTGCCCCTAAAATACCCCCAAATTATCAAGATACCCCTCCATAATCCAAAATCCCAAAAATTTCAAAAATTCCCTAAAAATCCCAATAAATCCCAAAAATTCCCAAAAAAATTGCTAGAAAATTCCAATAAATCCAAAATATTCCCAATTTTATTTCTCTTACCTACCACATGACCCAATTTGGCCAATTTGACCATCTTTGACCAAAACCCCCAAATTTACCTTTAAGTTCCTAACCCCCAAATTTGCCTTTAAGTTCCCAAATCCCCCAAATTCAATTCAAATATCCCTCAATTTGACCGCAATTTCAGTCCTGAACTCAAATTCACTTTTGATATGATCAAATTTAACCAAATACAAGCCCAATTGGTCCATGATTTGAGCACAATTTTGATTTGGGTCAAAACCCTAATTTTGACCATATGGCCTAATCTCACCAAATTGAACCCATAACATCAAAATCAACCATCAATTGGCATTGGTGAAGTCTCAAATCCATTTGATTTTGGCTTAAATCCAAAATTCCCAAATTTAGCCCCAAATTGGCTAAGTCCCCAAATTTCACCCAATTGATTGCCTTAACCTCCAAATTGGCATCCAATTCATGTTGAAAACTCTTCATGAGGTCCCTATTGACCATTTACAATAATGAATTTGGACTTAGCCTAAGGCTAACCCAAGCTAGACCCAAGCCTAGCCCAACATGACAAATTGATTAAAGTTTAAAATTTCTTCAAATTGACCCCCCAATTGAACTCAAAACCATTTCCATCCTTCACCAAAGTTGTTCCTTGTGATGATCTACACCACATGAAACCATTATTTGGACCAATTGACATGGCTAACCTAGCCCAAACCCAAGTTTTGGTCATTTGGACCCACTTGGACTCATGCACTAAATGTAACATAACCACCTTAAAGCCACCAAATTAACTCCAC
>NW_018230357.1:0-1089 GCF_001263595.1 Phalaenopsis equestris | reverse complement strand
AAATCGTTGCCCCCGCAGAACCGCACAGAGCACTGACTTTCTTGCAGGCTCTCCCATGGTCGTTTTCCATACAATTCTTTCAGTCGTTGATCTTTCCTGAGAGATCTTCCAGCCGTCGGACCTCTCGATTTCCTTCCAGGACCGTTAAAGTATCTACCTACAGCCGGAACTATCCCTTGATGGCTTTCCTGCCACAGAAATTCCCTCCTGCGGCCTTTCCTGCCGCCAAAATTTCTTCCTGCGGCCTTCCCTACCGCCAGAACTTTCTGCGGACATATCTGCTGCCGACTGGACCTTCGGGCTTACTCTTGTAGCCGGTTCTCTCCCCTGCAGCCTTTCCCGCCGTCAGACCTCCCTCATGCAGCTTTTCTCACCGTTGGATCTACCTCAACAAATTTTTCCCTGCAGATTTTGGCCAGCACATTCCAAGGAAAGCATTGCTCTTTCGTGCAGCATTATTGCAGTCTTCTCCGAGCACTACAACTTTTTTGAGCATTATCGTTGTCCCTTTGCAGCTTTCATGCAACCTCCCTGCAGCCTTTTTGCGGCTTTCATGCAATTATTAGTCAACCGATGATTTACAAATTTATCAATGTCTCGAAGTTGAGCTTAGCCCTCGTCCATGTTACTCTCAGGCTTCGGAGCTCTCAGGCTTTGGCACTCTCAGGCTTCAGAGCTCTCAGGCTTCAACACTCTTAGGCTTCGACATTCTTGGCTTCGAGACCTTCGGCTTTGGCACTTAAGATTTGAGGATTGTTGAAATTTTTTGTTGGCAAATTGATGCCACCTGTCCAGTCAGCATACTGCAGCCGATGTTTCAAATTCAGGTTGAATATGGTTTTCAACCATGTTCAACTTGAGGCGGAGTGTTGAAAGAAGTGTTGAAAGATATAGTGTTGAAAGATATTGAAAATACTAATGATTATATTCCATATTTGTTATAACTCTATATTTAGAGGGTTATAAATTATATGCGGGATATTGAGAATTTCTATTTATTTCTCTCTTTAATTAGGAAATTAGTTGCCTCTTATATTTTGTTATTATTTATGTCTTTTTGTACTGTATTATGTTTTTATTACTTTCCTT
>NW_018230356.1:0-301 GCF_001263595.1 Phalaenopsis equestris | reverse complement strand
AAAATAGGATTTTTCAAAGAAAATTGCTAACTTGATCAAGGTAAATTCTAATCTCTTAAAATTTTTACCGGAGATAGACCTAGACTAGAGAAACGTCTCGACCAAATTTCATGATTTTTTGAATTTTATCTGAATTTTAAGAATTATTGTAATTTCTGGGGTATTTATTAAATATAAAATATTTCAAATGGGTAAAATTAAGTTTTGTATTTTTGAAAAGTCTCTTTAAGGTCAGAGAACTCAAAGAGAAAGATTTTATATTTTTTTAAATTTTTTTGATTTATTGGAATTATTTTAGTGA
>NW_018230355.1:0-2675 GCF_001263595.1 Phalaenopsis equestris | reverse complement strand
CTTCTATTCCAACTCTCTCCCTCTTTTCTTACTCATTCCTCTCAAATCTTGTCTCTCTCTCTCTTCACTCTTTACCCTCCCTCCCTCTCTTTCTCGATATCTCTCTTTTCTTCATGTTCCTCTCAGTCTCTCTCCCTCTCACTTTTCATCTCTCTATCTCAGTCACCTCTTTCATTCTATCTCTTCCTCTGTCTATCTTTCTCTTTAACTCCCTCTTTTTACATCTATCTCTATCACTTCTTACTTGCCATCTCTCACTGTCCCTCTCTTTATTCCCTCTCTCGTACTTATTATCTCTCTTCCGCTCATCATTCACAAATTTCCTCTTCTTTTGCTTTCACTCTCTTGATATCACTCTATCCCTCTCACATCCCTCCACTCTATCCCTCTCACTCTTTCACTCTTGATCTCTCCTTCCTCTCTCTATCTCTCCTTCTATTTTTCCCTTTGTCTCTTACACTTTCTCTTGCTTAATCTTTATGTATCTCCTTCAATTTCTCCTCTTATTGCTTTAATATCTCTTATTGTCTTTCCCTCAATCTCTTCTTTCTCTATCCTCTCTTTGTCTCTGAGTTTCCTCTCCCTCAATCATGCTCTTTCTCTCTATCTCCATCCCTCCACACTTCCCTTCCTCTCTCTTTCCTCTCTCTTTCTTGTATTATCAACTTCTCTCACTTTGTCACACGATATCTCTCTATCTTTCATTCCCTCTAACTCTATCCCTCTCCATTTTTATCCCACCATCCCTCCTCTTCCCTCACTCACTCTTTCACCCTCTCTCATTAACTCTCTCCCTTATCTAAATGTTGATATCTCTCTCCCCTTCCCCTTTATTTGTTGCTCTATCCCTCTCTTTCCATGTCTCTCTCCCACTCACCTCTTAGTTTTTCTTTCTCTTTCTCTTACTTTCTTGCTTCCTCCCTTCCTCTTATCTTCTCTCTCTCACACTCTTTTTATCTCTCTTTGCACTCTGTCTCTTTTTTTGTTCTCTCACTTTGTGTCGCTATCTCTCTCTTTTCTCTCAATTCCTCCCTCTCACTTCCTCACACTCTCTAATTCTCTCTCTTACCTCTCGTCTTCTCACTTCTTCTCTCCCTTGCTAGCTCATCTTTCTCTCTCTCACACTCCTCTCTCTCTCTCTATCCACTCTCTATATTATCTTAATCTCTTTTCTCTCTCTCAGTATTTCCTTGTCACACACTAGCTCATTGTCTCTCTGCATATACCTCTTTGTCACTCCCTCAATCTCACATGCTCTTTTTTCTCTCTATCTCTCCATCTTTCTATCACTATGTATATCTCTTTTCTCTCACTCGGTATCTATATCTCTTGTCTCACTCAATATCTCTTTATCCCTCTTTCTCTATATCCCATTAACTCTCCCACCATCTCTCATTGTCTTCACGCTCACTCTCTCTGTCAACTCTCTCCCTCTCTCTCTCTCGCTCATCTCTCACCCTCTCTTATGCCACTCTACTTCCATCTCTCTCTCTTTCCTTTTCTTTTCTTTACAATTACAACATCTCCCTATCTCTTTATCACTCCTCTAGTCTGTCCCACTTTCTCTTTCACTAACACTCTCTATATCTCTCTCCCTCCTTACCTCTCAATAGAGAGACAAGAAAAAGCGAAGGAGAAATAAAGAAACAAAATTAGGTAAGAAGATAGAGCTCTCTTTCTTTCTCTTGCTCTTCTCTCTCTCACTCTCATTCTCTTACTTTCTCTTTCCCCTCCCTCCCTCCCTTTCTCTCTATTTTTCTCTTCCTCTCACTTTTCCACTTGTGATGAAGTGGGAGAGAGAGAAAGAAAGAGAGGAAGGCAATAGTAATGATGAATGAGAGTTAGTAGCGGGAGAGAGAGAAAGAAAGAGAGGAAGGCAATATTAATGATGAATGAGAGTTAGAGGAGTGAGAGATAATGAGAGATAGTGTGAGAGAGTTATAATGAGAAGAGAAAAAGGGAGAGAGAGAGAGAGAACAAAGAGAGGGATAGAGTGAGATACGGATAGGGAGAGAGATATGGAGGGTGAGACACAGAAAGAGGTATTAAGATAGGGAGAGAGTGAGATGAAAAAGAGAGAGGGAGAGAGAGTGTGTGTGTGTGTCTATGAGAAAAATTGTGGGAGGGAGGGAAGGGAGAGCGAGAGAGAGAGGGGAAGTGAGTGAGGAATGTAAGGGAGGTGGTTGTGAAGAAGACTGTGAGAGAGGAGGGAGAGAGCAAGAGTAAGAGAGTGAGAAAAGTAGGATATCTACTGAGGGTGTGAAAAATATGGGGGAAGAAAGTGGGTAAAAGATAGAACAAATGAGGGAGTGGGAGAGAGAAAGTGAAAGAAGAGAGAGTGAGAGATGAAGGGAGAGCATGTGGGAGAGTAGGAGTGGGAGAGCAAAAAAAAGATAAATAGTAGATTAAGAGAGAGAAGAGGAGAGAAGAGATAGTGAGAGATGCAAAATTAGAGAGAAGACAGAAGGCGTAAGAGAGATATGATGAGAGTTGGGGAGCTTTGAAGGATGAGAGAGAGTAAGAATGGAGAGAGAAAAGTGAGAAAGAGAGTTTAAAAAAGTCAATGAGGAAGCAAGGAGAGAAAGTGCAAGAGAGACAGAGAGATGAAGTGAGAGAAAGAGAGAGTGATGAAGAGAGGGAGAGTGAGTCAGGGTGAGAGAGTAAATGGGAATGAG
>NW_018230354.1:0-4409 GCF_001263595.1 Phalaenopsis equestris | reverse complement strand
ATTTGGTTCTGCTGATTAGAAACTAATGCGAGATTGTTAACCCTGATGGGAGGGAGTACTAAGAGCTCTGGAGTGCAGCTGGTATCCTCCCAGCCTAACCACAAATTAGGGGCCAAACTCTTGATTAGTCAATGTTCTTTATAGCACTCGGAAGAGGGTAAAGAATATGATTGCTCCTATTTGGCACAAAACAGTTTATATATATATTTTTCAAATTGATTTTAATTTCTTCACAATCCATATGCTCATTGTAAGGGGAAGGATGCTTTCTTAAATTTGAACTTTTCGTCAAAAAAAATTTCATTTAATTTTCATAATTTTATTTTTGAAAGTTTAGTTTCTTGTTTAATTAACGTTATCTTTCAACTGCATTTTAAATAGCATTCACTTTAGTAGTTAATATTCAAACTTCACACTTTACTTTTTTTAGTTTAAATTTTAATTATAACTTAAGAACTATCTACAGGCATTTCCAACTTCTCTGTGGGATCGATATCTAGGACTCCATTAGAGCCCTTTATTACTTGAGTGATACGTATACTTGCATTATTTTTAAAGGGGATTTGGGAGTTTAAAAGAGTTTTAAAGATACACTATTTTTATTAAAATTATTTTTGTTGGGATTACATTGCATATTTATTATTATATGTGTCGTGTGTATTTGGTAATATTGAAAAATAATTGTAAAATTAACACACTAAATCCACCTGCATCAGTCATTAGCCTGACGGTGCTAAATCTACTACTGGGTTGATTTTAAAACTAGGATTTCTTTTGAACCATTCCTGTCTCCTCCTAGGTACAATTTAAATCTTTATCTATTTACTTTAAAATTATTTTTGGTCTTTTGATCGTGAATGTAAACCATTTTGAATGGGTTTACTTTGATCATAGTGAATGGTTATGACCACTTAAACTTTAATATTCTGGGAAATAATCTTAATTAAGAATTTTGCAACAAAAATTTTTGTCCAGGGAGGAATTCATTCCTAATCAACTTCTAATCATACCACCTTTTCATTTTATCTTTATAAATTTTGGCATTCACATAAGCTTCTTATCTAATTTCTTCCAATTCATTAAACTACATCAATCTTCTCTTAGCTACATCCTTCAAATTGTAGTTCAATTCTTTAATTGCTTAAAATTTCTTGTGGTTCAATTCTATAAGGATATGAAAAGCTTTTCCAAGAATTAATCTGTAAGGTGATAATCTTATGGACATTTAAAAAGTAGTTTAATAGGCTTATAAGGCTTCATCCAATCTAAGGGACCAATCGTTTGTGCAGGGTGTGCTCCTGAGAAATGACAAGGAGTTGCTCATCAGAAAAGTTATCATTTAAGTCAACTAGGTGTTTCAGAAAACAAGTGTGATCAATCTCATGATCAAAAGAGAGCGAGGTCAGCCTTAACTCCCTTATGCATAAAAATAATAAGAAATTATGTAGCAGAAAATCATATTGACCCACACAAGTCAATCAATAAACTGGTATGCAAATGCAACACACAATATGCAAAAAAAAATAAAAGAAATAACAAATAGCTTAACAACAAAATATTTTTTTCTTTTGGCTTTTTAAATTTTTTAGCTTTTTAATTTTTCACCAAGTGCAAAGAAACACAACAGAAATACAGATGCAATAAAAAAATAGAAACACAAAATAAAAATAAGAAAATAAATGTGTTAAACTTAGATTCTAAGTTTATCAACTTAGGTTTTACTAACCATAGAATGAATTTACAATGTTTTTTTCTCAACAACAACACCAAAAACATGACAGACCAAAACTTATCAGGATGTAAGTGTGACATAAAATGTAAGTGCACGTGTCAAGTAAAAATTTGGTCCAAAGAGTATTGTATATTGATCCTATAGGGAAAGTGTAATATTTTCTTCCACAGAAAAATCTCCTATTTAATAATTAAGTTAACCTAGTTTGGCATCTGTTAAAAAAGACGTTTTTAGATCTTAGGGTCCTAGAAAAATAGAATTCTCGGCAAAGAAAGAAAGCATAAAATAAAAGGAGAAGTTCGTGAGTTCCTTCAAGATTGATGAGGCTCATGCCTCAACAATTTATGATGATCATGATTCTTCCAAATAGTTTTTCTATATAATTATTGTCAATCAAGGACAAAGTACTCCTTAATCCTTTGTCTAGGTCAAAAGAAGCCTATAACCCATGAAATTGAGGCTTCCACAATCTCCATGGCATTTCACATGAAATTTCTGATCCTATGAAATGATTGTAGAATTCCATTGGAATATGTCTATCCTCTTTGAATTTTATGGTTAACCCTTCGTTTCCACTACGCAACGGGTAGAGGACATGGTTTCATAAATCATTTGACATTCTAGTTGGCTAAACTAGTTCAGAAGTTAACCAACAACATAAGCTATGAAACACAAGAAAAATGATTAATATAAAAATATTAAGGAAGATCCACAATAAATCCACTATTCCCTACATGACGGAGACATGAAGAAAAACTTGGCCGCTCATTATGAAGAAAATTATAGCAAAAAAACCATCTAAAAATTCATTAAAAGCAACATAGTTATAAAAAACTTATAAGAAATTGTTTTCTCTGTAAAATAAGCACATTTCTCTCTCATGAAAACTCTATCACAACTCACAAAGCAAAGAAAAACTCTCCTTTAAAGGCTTCCACCAATGGAGGAAGATAACCTTCTAGGGAGCTCTCAAAATCTCTCTCAAACTCTCTTCAACCTTCCAGCCTCCTCTAATATAGAAGTCCTTCCTAGAAGCCCTAAAAATTGATTTTATAGCATGAATCTTAGCTTGGATCATCAAATTTCCTTCCTAAAGTTTTTTCCCGCTCGACAGTGTGGTCACGCCGCTAGACTACATGAGTTGATGTGGTCACACACGATTGTCAGGTGGTCACACCACCACACAGCTGTAGGTGATGTTGGCTTAGAAGTCTGTGTTGGTTTTATTGGTCTCATCGATCAATGCCAATACGTGTGGTATGCTTGCCCGACACACCCCACCTATTGGGGGTCCATTTGTTGACCTCAAATTTGGTTGAGGTCGAATTTTTCCTCTTTAGTAGCCTAGGGTCAAGCCATAAGACTTTCCTGTTGACTATTCCTAGAGGACTAGAAAGGAACCCTCACAATTAGAAATTCTAAACTCTTCTTTACTCAACTTGAAGTGCCACATATTGGTCCTACCCTCTAGCACTTAGTTGGTAAGTTCAATATGGGGGAGCTCAAGAAGAGTTCCCATAACATTTCTTGGCCTTAGGTTCAACCCCCTAGTGGTGCGGTCTTGGTTAGTCTCATACGCACACTTGCACATTACACTTCCACTCACAATCTTGAACCCAAACCTACCTAATTTTGGTCCCTTGACCGTTTGGGAGACTCATGTAGATGGTCCCCTAGACCCATTAGCCCCAGACTAGGTTTAGCTAAGGCCAGTACAAGAAGGACCCAAAAGTAGGGAATTCTATTAGTCCATGGCACAAGTAAGGTGATTGACACTCCAATTTTACCAAAATACCCAACTTAGTATTTTGCCCCCAAATCTACCCAAATTACCAAATTGCCCTTGAAACCTAAAAAATTCCAAAAATTACCCAAAATACCTAAATTTGTTCAAAAATCATTTTCAACTCTTTGAAACCACCCAAATTGCCCAAAATATCCCAAAATTTCCAAAATTACCAAATACACCTCATTTGGCCAAATTACCAAAATACCCTTGGTGACCCAAATTGTCCCAAAACCTTCAAAATCACTTAAAATATCCCCAAAATCAATTTGAAATAGTCCATTGAGCTCAATTTGATAAATTTGACCTATTTTAACCAAAAGCCTCAAATTGTCTTTAAAGACCCAATTACCCCAATTCACCCCCAATGTCCACCAATTTGATCTCAATTTACCCCAATTTAAATTCTAAACTCAAATTAACTCTTGATATGACCAAGCTAGACCAAATCCAAGCCCAATTGGTCCATGATTTGAACCCAATTTTGATTTAGATCAAAACCTCAATTTTGGACCCATGACTTGGTTCCACCAAATTGAACCCATGGCCAACTCAACTTGCCACAATTTGTGTTGAAAAACCTTCATAATATTCCCATACATCAAAATTGACCTTCAATTGGCCTTGGTGAAGCATCAATTTTATTTGATTTCAACCTAAGTCCAAAAAGCCCCAAATTTGCCCCAAATTGTCCATGTCTCAAAATCTCACCAAATTGATGGCCTTAGACCCAAATTTTCCACTCTATTCCTTCATAAAAATCTTCACAACATCTCCCTTGATCATTTGAACCATTCAATTTGGACATAGCCTAAGGCTAGCCCAACCTAGACCCATGTATAGCCCAACATGCCCAAATTGACCAAATTTCAAAAATCCTTCAAATTAACC
>NW_018230353.1:0-318 GCF_001263595.1 Phalaenopsis equestris | reverse complement strand
CACCAAGTTGAACCCATAGCCTAGTCAATTGGCTTAAATTAAAGTTTTAAAATCTTTATGAAATTCCTATACATCAAAATAAACCATCAATTTTCATTGATGAATTTTCAAATCCATTTGATTTTGGCTTAAATCCAAAAGTCTCAAATTTAGCCTCAAATTGGCTAAGTCCGCAAATTTATTTAGCTAAGTCCGCAAATTTCACCCAATTGATTGCCTTAACCTCCAAATTGGCATCAAATTCGTATTGAAAACTATTCATGAGGTACCTATTGACCATTTAAAAAATAAATTTGGACTTAGCCCAAGGCTAACCCA
>NW_018230352.1:413-799 GCF_001263595.1 Phalaenopsis equestris | reverse complement strand
ATTGGGTTGATACTGAGTATATCGGGAGCATTCAATTAATGTAACATCAGGCTCTCCTCTATAGTGTCGGGCCTGAGCGTCATAATAAGCTATCTGAAGATCGGAATGCCTCTGCAGATACTAACTATCATAATCATGTCGGCGTTCTAAACCTCCAATCCTTTCATTTATTAAATCTATGTTCGTCCTCTGCAAGGTCAACTCATTCCTCAAATCTGTTAATGTAGGGGAGCTAGAAGGAGGAGGAGGGTCATAACTTGTAGAGGGGACATCTCTACTGGTAGAAGGTTCCTGACTCCTACTTCCAGTTCTCCATTTCTCATGGGATACATAAGTCTTCAAATTAGATTTACTAATGGGTTTCATAGGATAAACCCATTCTTCAT
>NW_018230352.1:0-355 GCF_001263595.1 Phalaenopsis equestris | reverse complement strand
CCTCCACTAGTCTCACTTCTTGCCGTAGTCAAGATATTCTTGAAAATAATTGTCCCCACATTTATAGTTTTATTATTTTGAATACAGAAATTTAGAATAGCTCTATCTCTAGTTACCTCACTATGGTGATAAGTCGGTAACAGAGTAGAGGAAATGAAATAGTGCCACGCCTTAGAGGTGGCATTCAACATGGAAGCAGAAAAGTTTACCCGTTCTCGCTGCTTTATCTTCCACGTTCCTTTCCCATCAGTGAGAAAGTTAATCACATCATTGAGGGGGCATTCCATCGTACTAAACAATTCATAGAGGCAGTTATAAGAATCTTCTATACACTTTTTTCCTTTAAGTATTGAAG
>NW_018230351.1:0-448 GCF_001263595.1 Phalaenopsis equestris | reverse complement strand
TAGCAGTATCCATGGATCACATGGCATTATTTTATATATGCTCATATGCTGCCTACAAATCATTTGAGTGAAGTGACTCAAGGTCAAGTAACCTTGAACTATTACATTCAGCAGTTCAAGTCTATTAATATTGGAGCTCTGATTCATGGAGTTATTACCAGTTCAGCCATCAATGCTACTACTATAGGTTCGGGATTCACATCCTTGATCTTTTCTTTATGCGAGCAGGATGGAGTTAGTTTTGACAGCTGGGAGGTGATCTTACAGCCACTAAAGCGCATTACTAGTGTGAATGTGAAGTCTTATTCACATCTTTCTATTTTTGGCTAGAAGGGTGGATTCTTCACTAGTTATGTTGCCTCAACTTCGTGAGCATCTACTTCACATGTTTCTTTATCAAGGGGTTAGACTTTTGGATCTGATTCTCAATCAGAGATATTACAGAGGA
>NW_018230350.1:0-1000 GCF_001263595.1 Phalaenopsis equestris | reverse complement strand
CAAAGTCAGATAAAGGAAGTAATAGAGTTTACATGCAGTGCCTCAAGTCCAAACACTACATTATTCAAGGTAATTCTTAGCTCCGACTAAGAACTAGATTGTAACAGACTCGTCAACCTGCTACTACCAGAAATCATATACAAATCTAGTCATGACAAAGGAATTACCTCACAAAATTAATCCAATCCACTCTTACACATCAAACATAGATCAAAGTCCAACATGTCACTATCATCCAATCCAAAATAACAACAATCACAATAAACAGATAACAAAGATAACCATGTGTTGTCTCCCACAAAGTGCTTGGTATAACTTCGACGGCCCAATGTATCCAATTTTTACTCTTATTGCACCAACATCAGAATCTCATTCATTTTGTTTGTATATCACGGAATATGCCATTTAGTGATTTTTAATAACACTTTTTTTGGAGATCTTTTACTGTATTCATCTTTCAATTCATGTTCTTGTGATTGAGTCAAATTTGAAGATATAAGAACTGGTAGTGTAGATGAATTTCCTAAATAGGTAGGCCTTAAAATTGTATGGGGTACATTCATCTTAAGTTCATGAGATTTTTCAACAAATAGAGTTAAAAGTTTATTATTTTTGGTAACGTCCATCATTTTGCACCTCTCTTGAACACATATACAATCTTCTTTAAACAATGTTTTCAAATCATCATGAAAGTCCATTTCGATCTCATCTGTTAACTTACTCTCAAAAATTTCTTGGAAATAGTCTTTACTTAGATAATCAATTTCATCCATCCAAAAACAATCATCATATTTTATCTCAGTTAGATTTTTCATAGTCCTTAACACATCAAAAGTGGCTTCATGGTCATTAATATTCATAGTCAAATTTCCTTTTTGTGCATCTATCATAGCTTGTCTAGTAATAAGAAAAGTTCTGCCCAAAATAATTGGATTTTTTTTATCTTTCTCCATATCTAATACAAAAAAGTCCATTGGAAAGATAAATTTATCCACTTTAA
>NW_018230349.1:596-1307 GCF_001263595.1 Phalaenopsis equestris | reverse complement strand
CCTAGTGGCCGGAAAAGCCCAAAACCAAGAGTCACAGCCATGGCATCTCACCCAAATAAAACCTAGAGGCCAGCTCATCCAAATTAAACTATGGAGCTCCTCTGCCCTCCACCTAAGCACCACATTACACCTCCTAATTAGCCAAGACAGCCACCATAACCCCATTTTTATAAAAGGACACCTCCATGGCCATTGATCTAACTGTTGAAAATTTCTCAGAGACGCCTCTCCAAACTTCACACAGAGCTTCCCTAAGATCCCATCAGTGCATCCCAACCATTTTTCCTCACTCATTCCCCTTACCGGAGCTCAATTTTGAGCATGAAACCTTGCCAGAAATCAGAACAGAACCCAATACACCTCCACACTCCACCAAACATCAATTGCTTGTGCCCACACCTTCACAAGAGTGAAAGAAGCAAGAGCCCCATCAAATCCCCCTTTCACAGAGCCTCTACCATAGCTCTAGACCAACACCCAAATCCGGTCGTGATCGAATTCATACTTAGGCCTTACACCAAGACCAGGGACTTAATCCCTAGTTTCCTTGGACCCCAACAAACGTACCGAGCACCTCTGATCGAAGCATCCCTTCTCAGAGTAAAGGTATAAAACTCCTCCTCCTCTCGACCTTATTTTGATTCTCCATTTACTTAAGCTTGATTTCATGCCATCTTAACCGTATGGATATGTTCGTCTCGCTTAGACGAG
>NW_018230349.1:0-411 GCF_001263595.1 Phalaenopsis equestris | reverse complement strand
GCCGCCAGCATCGTGGACGGCGACGTCCAACCAGAGCGTGCCATGCATGCCTTCGGAGCTGCCTAGAATCTAGTCCGCACGCGCTGTTTAAACAGATAAATAGGGCTTTTTCCTCTTTATTTAAATACCCTTAACTTAGAAAATACATAAATTTGTGTAGAAAAATCACAAAAATAAAATAAAAATACCCTCTTGCTCAGTGAACAGAGGAGAATAATGTGGAATAATTTTCAAGCCCATTTGATGCATAAAATATTTTTAATTAATTAAATACTATCTAGAATTATTTGATTCTCCATGCATATTGACACATCACCTTGACTTGAAATTTTGACATATTATAGTCTCTGCAAGGGGGAGCATTCTCTGATTTTTACAAAGTCAGAGGTCTCTATATGGAGATCCATATTT
>NW_018230348.1:0-762 GCF_001263595.1 Phalaenopsis equestris | reverse complement strand
TTTGGGTTCCCTGACCTCAGAAAGATTTTTTCAAAAATATAAAAAATATTTTTGAACATATAAAATATTTTATTTTTATTAAAATCCCCAAAAATTCAAAAAATTTTAATAAATCACAAAAAATTCAAAAAATTGTGAAATTTTGGTCAAATGTCTTTCTATTCTAGGGGTAGCTCACATAAAAATTTCAAGTGATTAGAAGTTGTCTTGATCATCTTTTGGAATTTTCTTTGAAGATGCATATTTTTGCATGAAAATAATTATATGAATTAAATTAAATAGTGAAAATTCACATTTTCTCCTATGATATCTTAATTGACCTATCAGTGGGGTTACATAAAAATTGCAAAGTCATTTGACTTTAATTTGAAAAATTATGAAAGTTTGGATCCTTAGGGGAAAAATTGTAATTTTTGGATATTTTAGCCTTAATAAATATTTAGGCTTAATCAAAATGAGAAATGGGAAATTTTTGATATTAATTAACTCATTTGATGATTTGCAATAAAAAATAAGCTTAATTGGTAGAAACCCAGTTCACTTTGCCAAATTATAAGATAAAAAAATAATTCTCATAATTATCAAAATTTTGGAAATTTCATTAGCATAAGATGACTTCTGAATTTAGGGACATGACTTTGGAAATCAATGATTTCACACCCCTAAAATGATATTTAAAATGATCTTGTTAATGACCACTTAAAGTTTTAAATCTTCTCAAAATTAGCACATTCACACTCACTTAGGTCTAAAGGACTTAGT
>NW_018230347.1:0-554 GCF_001263595.1 Phalaenopsis equestris | reverse complement strand
GTAAATATGGACATCCTTTATATGAAAAGTATGATCTACCTAAGAGACCAAGTACAATTTGTTGTATTTAAATCTAACAAGATTGATTTTTTCTTGTTTATATTATCTCCATAAGCCCTATGATTCACAGTTGGATCTTCATGACAATAAATGTTACTTTTGTTTATGTAATTCAGGGATAAAAACTCTTTAGCTGATCAAGAAGGTTATGCTTGGTAATATTTAAGTATGATCTATCATAAAACCCCAACATATTATTTTCTTACAAATAACTGATTTTTAAAAAAAGATTATTAAGCTTATAAAAATAAATTAATCTAGGAAATTTTAATTTCAATACAAGTTTCTTATTAAAAATAAAATAAATTTAAAATTGATTCTCATGCAATATCATTTTTAGTATATAACTTCAACACTTTAATTATCTAATAATTTAAACGAATGAAATAATTTAAATTTAAATTTTAAACTTGAAATAATTTGTCAATTAACAGAAATAATTATTATTGTGAAATTAAGTTTTATTCATAATAAATATTTAATTAGGTTAAGTG
>NW_018230346.1:0-281 GCF_001263595.1 Phalaenopsis equestris | reverse complement strand
TTTTTATTTAAAGCCCTCCCTCCCTCCCTCGTGTATCTTTATATATATATAAGTTACATCATTTATCATTATTATTATTATTTTATTCTTAAGATTTAGGTGGTATGCATGTAAGCTTTCTTTTTTTTTTAGCTTTGCTCTAAATAAAATGAGCTGAGAGGTATTTATGTAAATTTCTCTCTCTCTCTCTCTCATGCAAATACATAGGAAGTGAATGGTATTTTTCATGTGGTCGCCAAGAAGAGGAAGAGGAGGGGAGTGCCCGATCGAAAGTTTTGGCA
>NW_018230345.1:0-348 GCF_001263595.1 Phalaenopsis equestris | reverse complement strand
CTCCCAAACCTAAACGTTTAAAGATCGATAAAGGCTTAAGATTGATACTCGCTCCTAAATTACAGAAAGCTTTTCCAAAAAAACTTTTCAACAATAGTATAATTGCACATGATATAGTAAAACTACCAGGATCTTTTAATTTTTTAGGAAGCTTTTTCTGAATAATAACACTACACTCTTCACTGAGTGCAACAGTCTCTTGATCTGTAAACTTTCTTTTCTTGTTTAATATATCCTTCATAAATTTCACATAACTTGACATTTGTTCTAAAACTTCAACAAAATGAATGTTTATCGTTAAATTCTTAAGAATTTCCAAAAATTTTGTGAATTGTTTATCTTTGTTAT
>NW_018230344.1:0-360 GCF_001263595.1 Phalaenopsis equestris | reverse complement strand
TTAGGTTAAGCAACGAAGCAGAGAAACTAATGTATATCTCATCTTTGATTTCCCAATTATCATGTTCATCCATCAGAAAATTATATACTTTTTGCATCATATCTTTCATCGGGATAAAATTTGTATAATGACGATTGGAACCTTTTCTATCATATACAAATCATTAATCCGAGTCGGAGTAAATGGTACAGCCTTACCTCGAACAAAGACAACTCCTTGGGTAATTCCATGTAGATTAGCATAAAACTCTTTTACTACGGGTACTACAACTGCAGCGGTACTGTAGAACAGAACTTCCCAATGCTTCCATAAAATTATTTTCTCGATTTGTGAACTTGGATTACTAACTCCATGATTGAC
>NW_018230343.1:0-746 GCF_001263595.1 Phalaenopsis equestris | reverse complement strand
ATTTAAATCTCCTTCAATAAAAATTTTTTCTTCAATAGGTATTATTTGTATTAATTCTTGTAGTTCATTCCAGAATTTTTCTTTAGAACCCATATTTAAACTTACTTGAGCAGCATAAGTATTTATAATATTAAAAATCTTAGTATCAATAACAATCTTAAGGGCTATAATTCTATCTCCAAAATCATAGCCACCATAAATATTTCTAAAAGCTTATGTCACTCTACCAAGATGTCCATTTGAATCTCCTCAAATAAATTTTTTTTTTCTTCAATGGGTATCATTTGTATTAATTCTTCAAGTTTATTCTAGAGCTTTTCTTCAGAACTTATATCTAAACCTACTTAAGGAGCATAATCACTTATAATATTAAAAATCTTAGTATCAAGAACCATCTTAACGGCTATAATTCTATCTCTAATTCTATTTATTTATGATCAATTGAAAATTAAAAAAAAATCTTTTTATGGATTACCCATTTTTGTACTAGAAGACACTACCACTAGATCTAGGCCGAAGGAGATAATAGACATTAATATAAAATGTTGGTTGCTAAATAATGATAGTTGGTATACGAAAATTTTTTCATGATTTAAGCATCAGATCAACATTCATGTTATGGTAGAATAAAGATGAGTTTGAATTTGTTTGGATAAATTTGGTTTCTATTTGACTTATCTTTTGAACTTAAATTATATAGTTCGTTATTATAAATAGGATTTTCTTCTTTTGTAGAGTTTTTTTAG
>NW_018230342.1:0-1805 GCF_001263595.1 Phalaenopsis equestris | reverse complement strand
AAATATATAACTTATGGTAGTGGGTTTTACTTAAACATTTTTATAGTTTTTGTCCCGTAAATGTAATAGTAAAGCCATCGAAAAGTTTTCAATAACATTGGTTAGAATTAAAATGTATGAATATCTAGTCATCAAATCTAGGAGTTTTGATTTTCTATTCAATTCAAGATTAGCTGTAATTTGTTATACATAGGGATCTCAGAAGAATTAAAGGAAAAGAATTTTATAAGAGGTCTACTAGTAAAGTTGCTAATACTATTAAAATTAAGAATAAGTTCAGAAATTTAATTAAGTCCCTTTCCTTAGGTTAATTCCAGTGAAACCAATTTTTTATTAGGCATCTCATCAAACTTCTCCTCATATATTTTTTTTCTTTTTCTTTTTTTTTTCTTGTAATTTTTCTTTTTCTCTTTTATTTCCTCTTATGTGAGGATTAATATATCTAGAAAACCTTTCATAATTTTGAACTTGAAGTTAAAAACTTCTTACATATCTTTACTTGATAATGTGTATTAGCTTCGAAAAGATTTTCCATAGAATTCCAATCCTTCTTTTTTTTTTAAGTGTTCATCTAAGATCCAATATTTCAAAAATATGGTTTTCTTTACTTTAAATAGTAAAAGTCTAATCCTATACTCTTATACTAAATATCTTAAATCTAGAACTAACCTTTATTATCTAAAAATCTTATATAAGTCTACTATAACATTACTGAAATAAAAAACATGGTTATCTAAAGCTAACACCACATACCACAGGCTATGTTAAATAATTTTTAAAATATGGTTTGTTAAGGAAAAATAATGTTTGCTTTTTTTTTTAAGTTTTTCTCCCTTCCCCCATACCTAAATTTTTAATTAATTTAAAATAGTACAGCTCAATTAAAGCATGAAGAAAAAGAAAAATCTGAAGGTTCCAAGGAGGAGAATCAGTACAAGTACAAGTAGTAAAAATAAGTGTTGAGTAGTAGTAATTCTAGAACTAAAATATAAAGCATGAAACTTGCAAAATGAAATACTACCCTAACACACAGGTATTCTAAAAAATAAGAGCAAAAGTAAAACAATAATGAATTAAAATAAAATAAAAAGGTTAAAAACACATACCACTAACAGTACATTAAGGTGACTAATAAAACATATATCAGAAAATGAAAACAAATATCGAATCCTCCTCCTCCTCCTCCTCCTCATCATCATTTTTCTTCATCTTTATGCAACTCTGATATGGGGAAAATCTGGGGCAACTAG
Source organism: Phalaenopsis equestris (assembly GCF_001263595.1). NCBI lineage: Eukaryota > Viridiplantae > Streptophyta > Magnoliopsida > Asparagales > Orchidaceae > Phalaenopsis > Phalaenopsis equestris. The sequence goes on along the minus strand of NW_018230342.1, from coordinate 555 downwards.
AAAACTCAACAGAATAATCGCCCTGCAATAATTTCAGCAAATTTTTATCAAAAGTAGCATCATAGTAACTCTTCCTTTATAAATACTCATCATAAAGATCCATATGCTCTTCTACATTCTACATCTGCTTTGTAATGATAGAATATTGATCCCCGATAATTACTTATATGCAACAATATAACAATAATTCTGATTATTTTTCACTTATATTTTTTTATTTCACAACAAAACCAAAAACTTGATCCTGAAGAAAATAAGAATTTAACTTTTAATATATATATATATATTGAGATACTACGCAAGTATGTATATCATTATCAAGTAATATAGGATTTTTTGATTAAAACCTGAATATCGAACCCACAGGGAAGATATGCAATATGCACTTTTTGTAAAACGTTCTATTTTTTAAAAAGATAATTATTTAAACTAAAGAAGCTTTCGCTGTAAAGAAAGTTTAAATATTTTTTGTAATTTTAATATTTTGACAAAAATAGTACTACTTAAAAAGATAACTGGATTTTGTAGAAGAAAAGCACTAAATATGAAAATAAC
>NW_018230341.1:0-320 GCF_001263595.1 Phalaenopsis equestris | reverse complement strand
ATGGTCTCATAAATTCTAAACCCCAAACATTAAAAAGTTTAACCTCTAAATTAAAATTGAGGGGCATTTCATTTCTTCTAGAAATGTTGTCTACCCTGCTGACATCGATCACATGTTTTTACATAAGTATTAAAATCTCTAAATATTGTAGGATAATAAAATCCATATATTAAAATTTTATATATATTTCTATCAATCCCAAAATGTCCCCTATAAACAGAATCATGACATTTTTGAATAATTTGTTGTGTTTATTCCATAGGTACACATCTTTGAATAATTTGTTCCTTACATTATTTATATAAATATGGGTCATCCCA
>NW_018230340.1:0-2311 GCF_001263595.1 Phalaenopsis equestris | reverse complement strand
CATATCATTAATTTACTTACTAAAAAGACTACTATTGGATCACACACAACTACCGTATATTGTACTTTGATTTGAATGTGATTCTCACTCTCTTCTTTGTTGTTATGCTGGGAGACAAGAAGACATGTGGAGCCCTAAAATGAAGAATGTCGACAAGCAAAAAAAAAGAAACTAAACCGGAAAAGGGGCAAAAAGCCGAAGCCTGACCTTGGTACAAAAAAGGAATCTCAGATGATAGAAAATATCGAACGACAAACCGTAAAGCAAACCCTAGAGATCTTGATGCCTGCCTCAGAAAATGAAACGTCGAACGAACCCCAAACGCCCAAAGTGTCGATCTCTGTATTAGAGATCTTGATGCCTGCCTCAGAAAATGAAACGTCAAACGAAAGTTATATTTGTTTTTTCTGGATGGGACGGCTCAGGTAAGGGTCGTGCCACACGTTATGCTTATTTTTTTCCTCTCATTTTAAAGACTAAAATATATTCTATAAAATAAAAGAAAATACGTGCTATTTTCAAATTGACTTCCACACATAATTTTAAGTGCGTTATCCGATTATATAGCTAATCATCATCCAAAAACAATGGCCTTTCTGCATTAATGTGTTTTCTCTCTCCTCTGTCAGATATTTCATAAATACTGTTCTCAGTTCTCACGGAGTTGACTCCATCAAGAGAGAGAGAGAGAGAGGCCCCATTGCCATTGGAATTGTCGTGTGCATGTGCATGGAAACAGCTGCGAAATTAATTATAAGAGCAGTGTACAGTTTTCCGCATTGAAATGCTTTTGGCTTTGTCTCTTTCATATTCATCTCCCGTCTCTTTTTTCCTCGTATATACATTTACTCATTAACCGAAGGCTTCAGTACTTTTTCTGGGCGTCCGCTAATTTTGCATTGGCCATCCCATTCCCATCATTCACTTCGTCAAGTATACAAAAGTATATATATTTCAAAAAAAAGCAATGCACTGTTTAATGGAATAAGCCCCAAAAGCCAACCGATTAAACTTAATTACAGCAAAAAAAAGTTTAAGAAATTATCTCTAAGTTATTTGATTTATATGACATGAAAAATTTTATTTAATAAAACTTAAATTCTAATATTTAATTTCAGAGTCAAGTTCAGGATCACCTAAATTTTAATTTCAGTAAATTTATATTTAAAATAAATGTCTATATGAGATGAACCACAAAAAAAAAAAATCTAATTGAGTTTATGTGAGAGCCTATCTCAAATTTTTGAAACATAGCTAAAATGCTTGGTGTAGGAATTGTACGAGTAAATGATCTAAAGTCTTGCATACATATAGGCATATCGAGTATCTTGATGAGACAATTCTAACAAGATAGTTTTTGACATTTTGACATAGCTTAATACATTCAAACACTCTAAAGGGACCCTACAATTAAGAGAACCATTTTAGATTGTCGGATGGCGTCTTTTAAATTTTAGCGATATTTATGAAAGGTATCACTCTCTACAGCAAAAAAAGATATTGAATAAATATTTGAAGGAGCCCTAAAGTCTGATGGATCCTTAAATTATATGTATGATCACTACAGTTGGAACATTGTCATCAGATTGTCATCACATACCCCTTGTTGTTGCACTCTCATCACCTGTTCATCGTTGTTGGGTTGCCAACCCCACTAGGCTAACACCATCTTTGGCTTATGGTTGCCTCTTCTTCATTATTTAATGACGAATACATGACCATTATTACCCTTTCATAGATGTCCTATCATAGTCGCCCAACAATGATTACCTGATCACGACTGTTGGACTACTATCACTTGAGTAGAGATGCCTGACTATAATTGACCAACTTTTGTTGATATATCACAATTGTTCGACCATTATTGCCTGACTATGATAACCCAAGCTCCATTACACAAGCATTGTTGCCCTTACATAATTACATAATAATGATAAATTGATTATGGCACCCTTTTCCATCACCACTTAAGTATATTCATTTGAATGCCATTGCTCAACTGTGGTCTCCTAACTTCATTACTTATATATAGTTGCAAGAACAATATTACTTTATTATGATAATTCAATCACTTTCGCGTGACTATGATTACCTAGCCACTATCACTTTACCTCTCACCTTTCAACGAACACCAAAATTTCATTGCCCTACTACGGTGGGCAGATTATGGCAACTCAATCATCGTTTTCAGATTATACTTGCTCAATCACTATTGCCCAACTACATTCATTTGGCCCCCATTGCCCATTTCTAATCACTCGCTCCATACCCTTCTACAATTGTTCAAACACTATATCCTGGATTACATTCA
>NW_018230339.1:0-1457 GCF_001263595.1 Phalaenopsis equestris | reverse complement strand
TTCTGCACGTACTAAGCACATCGAGATTAACTATCCTTCACCTAAAAAAAAAATTCAGATCAGAGAACTTGACATTTAACACAAACCAATTTCATTCATGCACAGGGAGTAATATACTAATGTTTAAACAACAGGGTTGTACCGACCGGTTCAATCGTGTACCAGTAGGTGGTCTAATTGTTAGCAGACTAAAAACCGTTTCTCCATCAGACTGGCCGGAACTAGACTAAACCGGCGGTTCAACCGGAGAACCAATGGAAGTTAGAGATACACACATTTTTTTTTTTTTTTGAAATTTTATAGTGATATGAAGTATTTATAAAACTATCCATGTAAGACCAAATGTAGCTAGGAGAACTTCTATGTAGATTTTTAGTAATATTCATGCATACTAATTAAATCTTATTTATTTATATATCTAATACCTAAACTTGTATTTTTTATAGTTTTATGAATATTTACATGCATACCACTAAAATCTTATTTATTTACATATCTAACACCAAAACTTTTAGTTTTTTATATTTTTATGAATATTTACATGCATACCACTCGAATCTTCTTTATTTGCATATCAAACAGCTAAACTTGTATTTTTGTATTTTTAGAAATATTTACATGCAGACCACTCCAATCTTATTTATTTACAGTCTAACAACCTAACTTTTCCTTCTTATACTTTTAGGATTATTTACTTGCATACCACTGAAATCTTTTTTTTTTTCTTACATTTCTAACACCTAAACTTGTATTGTTTTTAAATATACCGCTTAAATATTTTTTAAAAATAAAAAAAAAATAGCATTTGTCTAATACAAACAAAAAATTAACATAAAAAGATATAAATAAATATTACTATTTAAATTTTTCGAGCCAAGCATACCGAACACGAAAGAACAATTATTTATTCGTATTCTTCTCTTTTATAAATCAACCCTAAAAATATTTGAATTATTAATTTATTAATTAATTATTGTATTATGTATGACATATTTATTTTTTTTTTGTTTATTATATCATCTGGTTCAACCCCATTCTAACTAACGAGTCTTGAACTTTTATTTGTTTCGATTTGATGTCTTGTCTTATTTTCACAAGGTTGATTGTATACAAGAGCATTTGCATAAATACCACTAAATTCCTATAAATTTATTTATCTAACACATATTATTATTTTAACTTTTAAAATGTGATATATAACTTTTATAGATAAATAAAATGATATGCAAATAAAAATTTATGTTTAGGAATTAGTTATGAAAATACATTGAAGTCAAGTGACATGTATGTAAATCCTCTATTTTTAGGCTTGCGCAACGGCTGGTAATAGGAAAAATATTACATCAGGACTATGCACGTAGAGTTACGTGCGGAGTCCAATGAAATTACGCCGTGGAGGTAATTGGCCCGGTAACACTAGAGATATTCTTCTCGTGTTATTCAGGTGTTATTGTGTG
>NW_018230338.1:4028-5363 GCF_001263595.1 Phalaenopsis equestris | reverse complement strand
AATCTTCCCAGTGGGTTCAATATTCAAGTCTTAATCAAAATGTCCTATATTATTTGATAATAATACGTATACTTGCGTACTATCCCAATATAAATATATACAAAGTAAGAAGTTAAATTCTTATTTTTCTTCAGGATCAACTTTTTGGTTTTGTTGCAAAATAAGGAAATATAAGTGAAAAATACCATCAGAACTATTGTTATACTGTGAATATGTATTAAGTAGTGGGGATCATGTTTTTGACGCCGTTGCCGGGGAAGAAAACTAACTAAATTTCTATTTTTAGAAAGTCTTATTTAATATTTAAATATTGTATCTTATTTTTTTATGTTTTATTTTATATTATTTTATTTTATTTTATGTTAGTGTATGCGTAGTTCAATTTTTGAAGGACTAGTGCCCTACGATTCTGAATTAGAAAGAATTATTAGAAAAATCAGAAAAACCAAAAAAATTAAAAATCTTGAAAAATCCAAAAAAAAATACAGAAATGACAAACTAAAATACTTAAAATGCTGAAATTCATCAAGAGTTTAGACCTTTAAGAGATTATGCCAACCCTACTGTAGATGAACTTCATTGTAGTATTCAAAAACCTACAGTAGTGACTAATTCATTTGAGCTTGAACTTGGTATTATCCAAATGGTATCAAATAATCAGTTTGGGGATCAGGGGATCACCAACTGAATACCAACTGAATATCCAAATTTACATCTTACCCATTTTCTAGAATTGTGTGCTACATTTAAATACGATGATGTTTCAGATGAACTTAGGTTATTTCCTTTATTTCCTTTCTCAGTAAGGGATAAAGCTAAGATGTGGTTGAATTTGTTAGCACCTTGATCTATCAGCACTTGGGGTTATTTAGCACAGAAATTCCTTACTAAATTTTTTCTACCATAAAAAACTACAAAGCTTAGAAATGATATTACATCTTTTAATCAGTTTGAAGGGGAATCTATTTATGGAGCACGGGAACGATTTAAAGAACTCTTAAGAAAGTGTCCACATGATGTTATACCAGATTGGTTAATAATTCAAACCTTTTATAATGGATTAATTGGTTCTCTTAGATCTATTATCGATGCCGCTGTTGGTGGTTCATTGATGTCAAAACCATTTCATGACGCTTATGCTATAATTGAAGAGATGGCTACCAATAATTGTCAATGGCCTTCTGAGAAGGTAAATCCCAAGAAAGTAGCCAATATTCATGAAACTGATGCATTTACTATGTTAGCAAATCAAGTTGCTGCAATTTCAAGGAAGTTATACCAATTTGGAATGAATTTTTCTCAACTAATTTCCATGATTGAAGAGAATTCATTTGG
>NW_018230338.1:926-1635 GCF_001263595.1 Phalaenopsis equestris | reverse complement strand
TTTTAAATTATTAAAAGAAAAATTAATCATTGCACCAATTATAATTTCACTAAATTGGGAAAAGTCTTTTGCACTTATGTGTGATGCAAGTGATTATGCTATTGGAGCTGTTTTAGAACAAAGATATGATAAAATTTTCAAAGTTATTTACTATACTAGTAAAACTCTTAATGAAACTCAAATTAATTATACAACAACTAAAAAAGATTTATTAGTAATAATATATGCCTTTGATAAATTTAGATCATATTTGATTGGAATTCATTGTATAGTGCATACAGAGCATTCTACTATTAAGTACTTAATGAAAAAGAAGGATACTAAATCGAAACTTATAAGATGGATTCTTCTTTTACAAGAATTTGATTTTGAAATAGCATATCAGAAGGGAACTGAAAATCAAATTGCTGATCATTTGTCCATGCTTGAATTAGTAAAGCCACTCTGTTTTGAAAAAGAAATTAATGAACATTTTCTAGATGAAAAATTGTTCACTGTAAATGAGTGGCGTGTTCCGTGGTATGCCGACATTGTGAACTATATTGTTAATGATCTCAAACCTTATGGAATGACATACCAACAAACGAGGAAATTTATTTCTGAAGCTAAGACTTATTTTTGGGATGATTCATATTTATATAAATAAGGAAAGGATCTGATCATTTGAAGATGTGTACCATTAGAAGAAACTTATGAAATTATCCAAAAA
>NW_018230338.1:287-877 GCF_001263595.1 Phalaenopsis equestris | reverse complement strand
ATTTTGGTGTTGATAAAACAACATACAAAATTCTACAATCTGGATTTTATTGGCCTACAATTTTTAGAGATGTTAATGCTTATATCAAAACTTGTGGTATATGTCAAAGAGTAGGCAATATTTTTAGAAGAAATGAGATGCCCCTCAATTATATACTAGAAGTTGAAATATTTGATGTTTGGGGATTAGATTTCATGGGACCATTTATACCATCTTTCAAAAATTTATATATTTGTTAGCAGTGGACTATGTATCCAAATGGATAGAAGCTGTTGCTTTACCTCGATGTGATGCTCCTAGTGTTGTAAAATTTTTGAAAATGAACATATTTTGTAGATTTGGGATGCCGAGAGTTATCATTACTGATGGAGAAGTCATTTTAGAAATGCCATTATGGAAAAGTTATTAAAAAAATATCATATAAATCATAGGACTGCTACTGCTTATCATCCACAGACAAGTGGTTTGGCTGAATTATCCAATCAGGAAATTAAAAGAATTATGAAAAAATCTGTGAATTCAACAAAAATGGATTGGTCAGTCAAACTTGACTATGCTTTGTGGGCTTATAGGACTGCATACATAACTCC
>NW_018230338.1:0-239 GCF_001263595.1 Phalaenopsis equestris | reverse complement strand
ACTTGAGCATAAAGCATATTGGGCTATTAAAGAGTTCAATTATAATTTAAAAGATGCTAGTGAGAAAAGATTTTTACAATTAAATGAGCTTGAAGAGATAAGGAATGAATCTTATGAGAGTACTAAGATTTATAAAGAAAAGATGAAAATGTGGCATGATCGAAAGATTCTTACTAAACATTTCCAGCCAGTGCAACAAGTTTGGCTATATAACGCAAGGTTAAGATTATTTCCAGGCA
>NW_018230337.1:844-1108 GCF_001263595.1 Phalaenopsis equestris | reverse complement strand
TATTGACTCAAAAAGATGGAGAGAGAGAGAGAGTCGGAGTGTAAGGCCCTACCCTGAATGTAATGAATCAAAAATGTAGGATTGATTTGGAAATGAGAATTGTAATGTAATTCAATTCTCCAAAGAAGGTGTTAGGATGTAAGGACCGACCTCTAATGTAATGAATCAGAAATGTAGGACTGATTCAGAAATGAGAATTGAAATGTAAGTCAATTCTCAAAAGAAAGTGTCGGAATGTAAGGTCCGACCTCAAATGTAAAGAAT
>NW_018230337.1:0-507 GCF_001263595.1 Phalaenopsis equestris | reverse complement strand
GTGTCGGAATGTAAGGACCGACCTCAAATGTAATGAATCAGCAATGTAGGACTGATTCAGAAATGAGAATTGAAATGTAAGCCAATTCTCAAAAGAAAGTGTCGGAATGTAAGGTCCGACCTCAAATGTAAAGAATCAGAAATGTAGTACTGATCTAGAAATGAGAATTGAAATGCAGGTCAATTCTTAAAAGAAAGTGTCGGAATGTAAGGACCGACCTCAAATGTAATGAATCAGCAATGTAGGACTGATTCAAAAATGAGAATTGAAATGTAGGTCAATTCTAAAAAGAAAGTGTTGAAATGTAAGGACCGACCTCGAATGTAATGAATCAGCAATGTAGGACTGATTCAAAAGTGAGAATAGGATGTCTTAAATTAATCGAAGGGCTTATTTCCTCAACCTCAAGAATATCGTTGAATTTGATTCGAAATATTGCAATGGGATGAGCTCCTAAAGCAACGCGAGATCAGATGTTAGTCCTCAACCTCTAGAATTTGATTTGAA
>NW_018230336.1:0-390 GCF_001263595.1 Phalaenopsis equestris | reverse complement strand
AGGACACAGGTTTATACTTATCGCTACAAACTACTCCAAATGGGCAGAGGTAGTATCGCTACGAGAGTTTACAACACAGCATGTCCTCCAATTCTTCAAAAGCCAAATTGTCTACCGTTTTGGAGTACCGCGAAGAATAATTTCTGACAAGGGCTCTGACAATGGGATAGCTTTCAGAAGTACAAAGATCGATAGTTTCGTCAAAAGACATGGGATATATTGGAGATAGTGGGATATATTGGAGATAGTCTACGATTTACTATCCTAGAGTAAATGGTCTGGCTGAGGCTTTCAACAAAACAGTGGTACAAATTTTCAAGAAAGCACTCGATGAAAACAAAAGGGATTGACCAACAAACTATTAGAAGCCTTGTGAGCCTACCAGACAAT
>NW_018230335.1:0-2987 GCF_001263595.1 Phalaenopsis equestris | reverse complement strand
TAGAGTTCCCTCGATTCCAGTTTCCCTCCACCTGAGGGCTAACATTCTCGTATCAGAACCTAAAACAATAAACTAAGTTGGGGGCTTTAACTTGTCACTTTAAAGTGCTCTAACTCTACACCCTTCAAAGTTATTTTCTTATTTATTTGCTTTATTTGCGCTAAATCATATGGCGCTAAATCATATGAATTACATTCTCACTCTTACAACCTCATGTGATTCTTTTTTGTTGACTGAGACAATACCATCCCGGTTCTAAAATGTTCTCACAATAAATTTTAACATCTGGATAGGCCAAATCAAGAAGTAAATGAAGTACATAAAATGAAATTTAAATCATCACAACTTCTTCCAACATTAAAGATCAATACTCTCCACAACTTCCATCCAACACTTTTATTTAGTTATCATTTTAAGGAAAAAGATAAAGAAAACTACTCAGAATCCATGGAGAGAATAAAACCACACTTTAGTTTAAAAGTAGAAATCATTGTCAATCCAACAAGAAGTCTCGATTAAAACTAAAAGTAGTTTAATAACAAAGGATAAAAACTTATCTCAAATCCTCCACCAAATTCTTGCAGTTCCTTTGAATATCTTCTCTCTTCCTTTGAATCTTTTCTCTTTTACAACACTTTTAACTCTCAAAATAAAACTAAAAACAAAAAGGATAAAATAAATTTGTGGTGCCTGAAAATTTCTCCAAAATTATCTCTCAAAACTCCTTTCAGAACTTTCAAGCACACTTAAAAAATTCTAAACTTCCTTCTTTTATAAATCTCCAATAGGTGTCTTGATAATCTTGATAACTCTTCAAAATGTGTCCCAATTTGATGTATTCTCCAAAGGATGTCTCCTTTCATAAGTCCTTTTAATGATAATTTGTTTCTAGTGGTCATAACCGGGTCATAACCACCCTCTTTAGCTAATAGGTGCCTCAAATGTTCCTTCAAAATTTGATAAAATGAATTAAACCGTCACATAGCTGCCTCTGGCATTTTTCACTCCTTGTAGCATTTTTCACCTTTTTACTTGTACCTAAGAGAAAAAAACACAAATACCTTCCATTAAAGCGTAATATCTCAAACATAGGTATAAAACGTGTTTAAAAACACTATATATTTTAGGTGTATCAAAATCCCCCAAACTTAAAATGTTACTTGTCCTCAAGTAACACTTCAATCTTTAAAAACTAATTAAGTATAATATGTATATGAGTTTCTTTAGGAGTTACTAAAATTTAGATTTAAAAATATAGTAGACCAATATAGAAAAATTATTTAGTAAATGAGACCAACTTAAGGTTTAGAAATTTTTAATGTTAAGAAATATGAAAATATTAGTTTCTATCTAATTCAGAAATATTGTAGATTTTCCAAATTTAGAATTTAGTTCTTTTTTTATCTTCACTTAAAAATTTTTCTTAAAAATAATTTTACTCATTATATTATATCCCTAAGCTTAAGAGTTTCTCAAGTCTTATACTTTAAAAAGTTCAAATGTAAAACTAATTTTTGATTAGGCACTATTCCTCAAGCTTCTCCTCCCTCACTTTTCTTTCTTCTTTTATTTTCTTTTTCTTTTTCTTTTTCATTTATTTCTTATTTTTATTTTCTTTTTCAGGTAAGGATTACTATATCTGGATAGACCTTTAATGGTTTTGAATTCCACTTCTCTTATCCTAAAGCAAAGTCCTGATATAAATCTTTTACTTATAAATATAATAATAGTTTTGAAAATTATTTTTAACAAAAGAAATTTAAGTATTAAAAATAAAAGTCTAAATTTCTAAATTTTTCAAAAATACAATTTTTCTTACTAAAGATAGTTACACTATATTTAACATTTTCTACACTAAGCAAATTTTAACTGAAAGTTCTTTTTCATTACTCAAAATTTTAACTAAGATTTCTTACTCATTTCTATAATCAAATTTTACTTCTCTAATATAACTTTATATACATGATCATTTTTCTTTTCAAATCAAATTCACTTGTAGCACATTTGAGAACAAATAAAATTCAAGTTTTGAAAATATTTTTCATCCCCCCCCAAACTTAAATTTTTAACAAGATTAAACAGTTTAGCAACAGATATATATAAACATGAATGAAAATTTGAAATAACATGCTTACAGAAATTTTTATACCGTAATTATACAAATACAAAACTAAAAATAAGAGTAAAATTAATTTTTGATCATTATTCTATCTGATCATTAAAATAAGAGTAAAATTAATTTTTGATCATTATTCTATCATTTTCATTTCAATTCAACATGTAGAGGACTTCTAATCTTCTAATTAGTGGGTACAAACATAAAAACAAACCAACACACTAACTTTGATTTCCAGTCTCAACATTAAAATAAGCACACTAACAAGATAAAAAAAAAATACAGGATAGTAGTTTTCTAAGTTTAAAATTTAAAAGTAAAGTTAGCAAGATTTTCAACATTTCACAAGACATAGAAATAAGTTCAATCCTTATCTAACTATCACAATAATCAACACATAAAACAATTACTGCCCTAGAATTTAAATAAAAATACTAACAAAACACAACATCGCAACACAATTAAACAAAATAATAGTCTCACACATCACAAAGTCTAAATAGCTACACAAATGCAAATGTAGCAAGTCCAAACCACATAGTCCAACACATTTTACAAACATCAAAATAAATCAGTCTTCTTCCTCATCATCATCAAAATCACCGCTATTCAAGACATCTGCAGGCTCATAATTAGGGTATCTAGGATATGGAGGAAATTGCACTCATAGGTTACCCCTAATGAGGTTTTCCAGAGATGAGTGAAATTTATCCTCATAGTCACTTTTTCTTCTATTATACCCATCAATATGATCTGCAAAGCTTTATAAATTTCTTACCTTATATGTGGTATAGTTGATATTGTCCATCATCTCCTGCAATAGTTAACTTTGAGAGTCTGTGTTGACCTCAATTTTGGTTGAGGTTTAGTT
>NW_018230334.1:0-791 GCF_001263595.1 Phalaenopsis equestris | reverse complement strand
CCTATTTAATATGAAAAATTAAATATGATTTATATCAAGCTGAGTTTAGAAAAGCTTCCTATAAGGGCAAACCCATAAAGTTAATTACATCTTAGATAATCGAAGTCACCTAAGAAAACTCTCGATAAAAATCAGGGGACATTATCTTCAAGAATTTCAAAGAATAAAACTTTTCAACGAGATCGGACAAAGATGTGTGAAATGAGAATAACTCAAATTTGGTACATTTTATTTTAGAATCAAAAGGAAGAAGAACTAGAGGATGTCACGGATCCTGAGAAGAGTCTTAGTGACTTCCCAGACTATCCTATTATTTGGCTTCAATTTTGGAGAATGGAACTCTTGAGTTTTTCATACTGTCAATTTTATTAATTAGGGCTTACATTCATGTGAAACGATCACACAAATAGCTTGGAAGATGTGAAAGTTTAGGGCGTGACGAACGACAACCTCAGAATCCTAAAATGAGTTAGGGCTTATATTGTATAGCAGAACTATACAAAGGCCTAAAAATAAGTTGAGGATTTATGTCGCACTAGGCAGGCAAACAACCTCAAAATCCTATGGATTGTTATTTAATTCTAAGGAATGGTTTAGCTAATGTAGACATGTTTTGCTGTCGAAGATGGCCATGTTGCTCACAATGTTAGCTTCAAGCTCCTTGTTGTGGCGAGTTTAAGTTTTCTACTGTGTCAAGTTATGATATCAAATCAAGTGTTTCATATGGTTATGGTTATTTAAATTTTATGAGGGATTTATAAAGTTGATTAGAGCGACACCGGTTAGGATCC
>NW_018230333.1:0-1077 GCF_001263595.1 Phalaenopsis equestris | reverse complement strand
CTTCCTCTGAGATAAAATAATCTCCTCTTCTGTACGAGTCACCTCAATCCAAAGAAAGTATCAAAGTTATCCCAGGTTTTTCAGCTTAAACTCTTTGCCTAAACTTGCCTTCAGCCGAGCAATCTCTCCCTCATCATCACCAGTGACAAACATATCATCAACATACATGACAAGCATAGTAATGTGACCATCATGTTGTCGAAAGAACATTGTGGTTGGCATTGATCTGTCGATAACACATGCCTACCATTGCTCTCCTCAACCTATCAAACCAAACTCGAGAAAATTGTTTCAAACCATACAATAAAATCCTCGGTCTATAAAACTTGCCCATTGTTTGGCTTATGTTGAATCTCATGTACACCTCCTCTAGCAGATCACTATAAAGAAACACATTCTTCACAGGAAGTGGGTGTAACCTCCATCCACTATTCACAGCCAAAGAGGTAAGTATCCTGACGGTGCCCGTCTTCAGCATTGGTGCAAATGTCTCATCATAATCGATGTCATATGCTGACATATCCTTTCACCACCAATCATGCTTTGCAGCGATCACTTTTTCCTTCTAAAGTCTACTTCATTGTAAATACCCTTTTGCACCCGACTGCCTCTTTCCATGTTGGTAGCAACACGAGCTCCCACATTTTTTTCTTATTGAGAGCACCAAATTCCTCCTGCATGACAGTCTATCACTTTGGATCTTCTTTAGCTACTTGCTAACATTTGGATATAAAGAAAGTGTTCAAAGATACAATGAATGCTCTGTGTACAAGTAATATGTTACAGTATAAGATAAAATAAGCCATGTCATGTGGGAAAATCGGAAGAATGGCCCACATTGTTGCGAGACGACCTTCTTAAAGTCATGGGAGTGGGAGTAGAAGGGGGAAGAATCATATCATCTGTGTAATCTGATTTTGAGATGGATGGTGTAGGTATCTCAGAAGTCCGGGTAGACTGAGAAAAGAAACTTGATGGCACAACTGACATTGCAGGTTGTGTTTCCTCCTTCTACCTCCTTGTATACACTCTTAGCTCCCCTTGAGCTTAAATTTCATCAGCTTTGAGCTCATTTTG
>NW_018230332.1:233-3712 GCF_001263595.1 Phalaenopsis equestris | reverse complement strand
GGCTTTTGGATGGACTTTAGCAAATATTAAAGGAAGTAGCCCGTCAATTTATATGCACATAATTCTATTAGATGATCAATATGAACCTAAAGCTGATCCTCAAAGGAGATTAAACCCAATAATGAAAGAAGTTGTTAAAAAAGAAATTTTAAAATGGTTAGATGCTGGAATTATATATCATATTTCAGACAGTGCTTGGGTAAGCCCAGTTCACTGTGTTCCAAAGAAAGGAGGAGTGACTGTTGAAGCAAATGAGAAAAATAAATTAATTCTAATAAGACAAGTTAGTGGTTGGCGAATTTGTATAGAATATAGAAAATTAAACATGGTCACCAGAAAAGATCACTTTCCTTTACCCTTTCTAGACCAAATGTTGGATAGATTGGGTGGAAACAAATATTACTATTTTTAGATGGATATACCGGTTATCATCAAATTCCAATTGCTCCTGAGGTTCAAGATAAAACAACATTTACAAGACCTTATGGAACATTTGCTTTTCGTAGAATGTCTTTTGGACAAATGAAATGCACCTGCGACATTTCAAAGTTGTATGATATTAATATTTAGTAATTTGATTGAACTTGGAATGAAAGTATTAAAGGATGATTTCTCTGTGTTTGGGACTTCATTTGAATTATGTTTAAAAAATCTAGAAAAATTTTTGGAATTATGTGAAAAAATCAACCTAGTACTAAATTGGGAAAAATATCAATTTATGGTTGCAGGAGGAATTGTACTTGAGCATAAACTTTCTGAAAATAGCATTGAAGTAGATCCTGCAAAAATTCAAATTATTGAAAAATTACCACCAGCGACTACATTTAGAGGGGACCGCCATCGACTACAGTCAGAGGGGTAAGAAGTTTTCTAGGACATGTTTATTTCTACAGGCGTTACATAAATAATTTTTCAAAAATAACTAAGCCATTATGCCAACTTTTAGAAAAAGATATGAAATTTCATTTTAATGAGGAATGCATATAAGTTTAAATAATGTGCGATGCTAGTGATTATGCTATTGGAGTTGTTTTAGGACAAAGGCACAACAAAATTTTTAAAGTAATATATTATGCTAGTAAAACTCTGAATGATGCTCAAATTAACTACACTACTACTAAAAGAGAGTTATTAGCTATTATTTTTGCCTTTGATAAATTTAGACCATACTTGATTGGAACTAAATATATTGTGCATATAGATCATTCTGCTATCAAATATATGATGCAAAAGAAGGATGTTAAACCAAGATTAATTAGATGGATACTTCACTTGTAAGAGTTTGACTTTACTGTAGTTGATAGAAAGGAAAATGATAATCAAATAGCTGATTATTTGTCTAGACTAGATAAAGAAATATTAACTAATTTTGTAAATTAAATTTTAAAAAATTTCCCTACCTGATGAACAATTATATAGTATTGATGAAATAAATAAACCGTGGTATGCTGATAGAGTAAATTACATTGTAAGTGATATTCTACCACTGGATATTAAGAATCAACAATTAAAGAAATTTATATATGATTCAAAATTCTATTTTTGGGATGATCCATATTTATATAAACAATATAAAGATCTAATTATTAAAAGGTGTGGGTCTTATAAAGAAACTCAATAAAGAATTGAAAGATATCATGATTTTGAATTTGGAGGACATTTTGGAACAAATAGAACAGCTTATAAACTTTTACAAACTAGAATTTATTGGTCTACTCTTTTTAGAGATGTTAATGAATATATTAAAATATACGATAGATGTCAGCAGTAGGAAATATTTCTAGAAGAAATGAAATACCTCTAAATTACACATTAGAAGTTGAAATTTTTGATGTGTGGGGATTTCATTTTATGGGACCATTTATGCCTTCATTTAAAAACTTATATATATTACTTGTTGTTGATTATATGTGCAAATGAATTGAAGCTGTTGTTATACCTAAATGATATACTCGGAGTGTTTCTAAATTTTTAAATAAAAATATTTTTACAAGATATGGAATGTCGAGAGTAATTATTACAGATGGATGAACCCATTTTATGAATAAGAGAATAAAAAAATTAATTAAAAAAACATGATATTATGCATAGATTCTCTATTGCTTATCATCCTTAGACCAACAGTCTAGCAAAAATATCAAATTGTGAAATAAAATAAATTATAGAAAAA
This sequence comes from Phalaenopsis equestris, assembly GCF_001263595.1. NCBI lineage: Eukaryota > Viridiplantae > Streptophyta > Magnoliopsida > Asparagales > Orchidaceae > Phalaenopsis > Phalaenopsis equestris. The sequence continues at coordinate 1,542 of NW_018230332.1, read as the reverse complement.
ACTATAAATCCCTATAAATTAGATTGGTCTGCTAGATTAGATACTGCATTATGGGCATACAGAACTACTTATAACACTCTTATAAGAATGTCCCTATGCAGACTTATTTTTGGAAAAATATGTCACTTACCATTAGAATTGGAGCATAAGATATTGCGGGCTATTAAATAATTTTCTTTTAATCTAAAAGATGCTGGTCAGAAAAGATTCTTGCAACTCAATGAACTTGAGGAGATTAGAAATGAAGCATATGATAATGCAAAAATCTATAAAAAGAGAATGAAAATATGGCATGATCGAAAGATTATTAATAAGAATTTTGAACCTGGACAATAAGTTTTATTATATAATACAAGATTAAGATTATTTCTAGGAAAACCGAAATCAGATGGTTAGGACCATTTAAAGTAATTAAAGTCTATCAGTATGGAACTATTGTTATTAAGGATCCTAAAACTGGAAAAATATTTAAGGTTAATGGGCATCGATTTAAATATTATTACGAAGGACACATACCACAATTCAAAGAAGTTTTAATGTTTAGTCAACCCAACTAAACAAATGGTACGTTGGGCTTACGACGTTAAATCAAGCGCTTTGTGACAACAACTTTATATATGCTTAAAAATACAAGAATTTGATATTGTTGCTAGAGGATTTAAGTCACCGGCAACGACACTTAAAACTTGAAAACGGTTATAGATTTGATAAAAATGTGTATAAAACATTCATTAATTGTAAAGTCACACTTATCAAAATAAAAGTATACGTATTGCTCAAGTAATACATGGCTCTAATGGAGTCCTGGACATCGATCCCACAGGGAGTAATACTAGAGGCTACGAACTAGGATTCAGAAAATCAATACTTAATCACAACAATACAGTTCCAATTGCTTATTTGTCACTAGTAGACAATTAAAATAAATATGTAATTTTAAAAAACTCTTAACTAACTAATTCTACTAATAAAGTTTCTAATGTGAAGTTCAATATATAATAAAGCATCCTTCTCCTTATCAAGAAACTAAAGTGAATGGATAAAGTGAATTAGTTTAAATTGTATTGTGGCAAATAGGAGCATACCTATTCTTTACCCTTTGGTCCAGGCATAAAAAATATTGACTAATCCTTGCTTGGTTACTGAATCTGCGGCTAGGCTGGGAGGATACCGGCTCTCACTTCGGAGCTCCCACATTCCCCTCGCCTGAGGGCTAACATCTACACTTCAGCTCCCAAACGATAGGACCGAATTGAGGATTTTAGTCTGTCACTCTAAAATCTCCAATTCTACGCCCGATAATTTTATT
>NW_018230332.1:0-223 GCF_001263595.1 Phalaenopsis equestris | reverse complement strand
TTGACCTCCCTAAATCTTGGATGTAATATTCACTTTAGTTGTAAAACTCAACATATTTTAACAAATCAATTGGCCAGATTGAAAGGAAATTAAGATCAAAGTGAAAAGATCATCACAACTTCTTTAACATTCTCATGGCTCAACTAATTTAAATCACCATTCCACAAAATCTCAAGATAAAGAGAAATACAGAGAAAACTACTCAGAACTTATGGAGAAGATA
>NW_018230331.1:0-275 GCF_001263595.1 Phalaenopsis equestris | reverse complement strand
AAGATTTGAACTAAGGCGCCGACGGCGAGCCCAACAGCGCCGAAGACAGACTTTTCCTGAGATTCCAGATTTAATTCACTTAGTTCACTAAGAAGGGCCCTAACGGTGCCCTCGAGGCCGCCAACGACAAGCTCGGTAGTTATGTCCAAGAATGCTATGGATGAGGATGAATTTTGGAGGGGTGCTTAAGCAACTCTTGGGAAAACTCATACAGATCTTTAATGAGAAGACTTTGACCGAAAATAGAAGAGGGGGGAGGCTCAAAATGGAAGTGT
>NW_018230330.1:620-823 GCF_001263595.1 Phalaenopsis equestris | reverse complement strand
GGGTTTTGGTCAAAGGTGGTCAAATTGACCAAACTAGATCATGGTGTAGTGGAACAAAATGAAATTGGGAATATTTTGGATTTATTGGGATTTTTTGGGAATTTTTGGAATTTTTTGATTTTTGGGCCATGGAGGGGCATTTTGGTAATTTGGCCATTTTTTGGAAATTTTGTCAATTTTGACAAATTTGGATGTATTAAAGG
>NW_018230330.1:0-387 GCF_001263595.1 Phalaenopsis equestris | reverse complement strand
GGTATTGTGAAGATATGGTGAGGGTATAGTGTACCTTAGCTCCGAATCAACACCTAGGGTCAATTCTAAGGCCAAGTAACCATATAGGAACTCTTCTTGAGCTTCCCCATAATGATCTTACCTTATAAATATTAGAGGTTAGGACCAATATGTGGAACTTCAAGTTGAGTAAAGAAAAGAGTTTTGAGTTTTTAATGGTGAGGGTACCTTTTTTAGTTTTCTAAGACTAGTCAATAGGAAAGTCCTATGGCTAGATCTAGGCTACTAAAGAAGTTTCTAGACCTCAACCAAAAGTGAGGTCAACAATAACCTTCAAGTATGCATCAAAACATATGCATTTTCTTTTTTTTAAATATTTCAAATAAAAAAAACCACTCCAACCCCCAC
>NW_018230329.1:0-1368 GCF_001263595.1 Phalaenopsis equestris | reverse complement strand
TTTAAGGATGGTTCTTCAGGATATAATCAGATAAACATGACTCCATAAGATGCAGTACTTACAGCATACAGAACACTGATTGGGATTTTTTGCTACAAAGTGGTGTCATTTGGATTAGAGAATGTCAGAGCAACATATCAACAAGAAATGATGAAAATCTTTAATGACCACATTCACAACCAAGTGGAGTGTTATTTGGATGATTTAGTCATCAAAAGTAAACAGAAATTAGACCATTTGTATGATTTGAGGATCTTGTTCGAACGATTATGACAATATAATCTTAAGATAAATCACTTACAGTGTGCCTTTGGCGTTACCTCTGGGAAAATTCTAGGGTTCGTTGTGCGTTATCAGGGAATCAAGATCAACTCGGATAAGATTAAAGCTATGTTGGAAATGCTCCTGATAAAACCTTGAAACTACTACGTTCATTTCAAGGAAAGTTGACATATCTAAGATGCTTTATTTCTAATCTCTCCGGTAGGTGTCAGCCCAGCATTAATTAAAATGGATGCCAAATTCATTTGTGAAGAGAAATACCAGTGAACCTTGAAAGATGTTAAAAAATCTTAACGACACCTCCTGTTTTGGGAGCCCCTATCCCATAAAAATTGTTGATACTTTATACTGCGGCCTTAAATGACTCTCCCAGAGCCCTATTAGCCTAAGTCAATGACGACGGTAAGGAAAATGAGGTATACTAATTGAGTCGTCATCTAATACCCATAGAAGTGAAGAATTAACCTATCGAGAAGCATTTCCTAGCTTAAATTTTTGTCGCCCAAAAGCTCAGGCATTACATGTTTTCTTATAAGATTACCCTCATTTCGAAAGTTAATCCATTATAATATTTTATGACCCGACCAACACTCTTTGGACGTCTAGCAAGATGGCCGAAGATTTTATTGCAATTCGATAAAACTTTTGTTCCTCTCCAAGCAATCAAGAGACAGATTTTAGCAGATTTTCTCGCTACACACCCACTTCCAGCTGGGTCCCCACTCGACGATTAACTATCAGATGAGCAGATACTGCAAATAGAACCCTCCAATGTCAGATATTGGGAAATGTAATTTGATGGAGCTTCTTCAACCAGGAAAGATAAAGGATCAGAAAGAGTTATACCAGATAAATGAGAGATTGGTCTATTTTTTATCACGCCAAATAAAGGTAACAAAGCCATGTACAAATAACGAAGTAGAATATGGAGTGTTAATCACTAGGTTGGAATTGTCAATCTCAGTGGATATAACAGATATTATCATCTATGGTGACTCAAGTTATCATTCAAAAAGTTTCAAGGTTAGCAAAATACCATCAGCACGCGATGAAGCCGTGTTGACCTCACTTTTGGTTGAGGTCTAG
>NW_018230328.1:671-947 GCF_001263595.1 Phalaenopsis equestris | reverse complement strand
CCTCAAGCTTCTTCTCAAGGGATTCCCAATTTTTTTTTCATCCGTTTGTTTTCTGAGAATTACTATATCTGGTGGGATATATGTTAAAGATTTTGAATGTCCAAACTCCTCTGAATAATAATCCTCAAATGTTTCTTAAGTCAAATTCTGGGATATTATAACTCGTTTGAAAGTCAGGACCCAGTCATGTGGCAGGAAATTAAAAGGCTTGCGATATCCCGAGTCAATTACTCGTATTTCAACCACACTATCTTATTTTGAAATCAACTTAGGACA
>NW_018230328.1:0-547 GCF_001263595.1 Phalaenopsis equestris | reverse complement strand
ATTGCACATTTCTGAACAACAACAATCTCTTTCTTTTCATTAATTGCAGTGGGAGGGATGGGTTAAACTAACATTGATCATGCTATTTTTCCATTTAAGCAAAAATATTAATACAATAGTAGCCAAGAAACATTTCATTCGTTGGCAGTTGCATAGGAATGGTTTGGAACAAACAAATCGACCAAAATCATATTGATAGAACCTCTTTCAGGTTTCTTTCAATTATTCTTTTGAGATCGTTACATCTCCATTCTTGAACTTGTTACGTCCCCATTTTGAGATTGTTATGTCCCCATTTTTGAACTTCTCCTCAAGCAAGTCTTTGAAACTGCAACACTCTTCTAAGGTGTGCCGATGAATATGTTGTAGGAGCAATATCTCGGATGTCCTTTCTTGTTGACCTTGTCGGGCTTCTTTGGCTTGGGCAATCTGAACTTGGGATTCTTGATCAGACGGTGGAACATCATATTTGTGTTTCATCTTTAAACCAGACATATTTGTGTTTCATCATATATATCCCATTTGGTCAAGTGTTCATGATTGGAAC
>NW_018230327.1:0-1114 GCF_001263595.1 Phalaenopsis equestris | reverse complement strand
TTTCTAATCCAACTTGTTAAAAAAACATAAATGATAACAGTAATTTTTCCAAAATGAAATAGATATTTTCAAACATGTTTCTATGAGACAAATACCAAGAAGCTATATAACTATCAAAATTCAAATGGTATATATAAAAATACATAAGAAATGTGTGATATGCAAGTGCCCCAAGCTTCTATCAAAAAACAAAGATGATTGCATGCAGATCAACCGAAATGTTGATATTTACAAATTAAACGTCCGGGTGATTTTTTTGGGCTACCAAACCGATGTCACAATCAACAATCAAATTATTGAGAATTTTATAAAAAAGAAATATATTTGTTTGAGTTCTATCTTGGATTTTGATTTTTGAGTTAGAATTGGAAAATTAGATGAAAGAGAGTGGTTGATTTGTAAATAACAAGTTTCAGGAAATGTAATTGCCCAAAATAAAAAATAAAAAAACAAGTGTCATAAGATACAAGTTACAACATTTAAGGTCTGTTTGGGGCATACGCAGTTTATTGAATAATCTACTAATAAGCTGATTAAAAATAATCTGTTGATAAGTTGTGTACAGTAGTTATTACAAATTTTTATTGTTTTAGAAAAGTCAGACCGCAGTCAGAAAGCTGCCACCACACCTAAATATGTACGGTATGAAAATATTGTTTTCAGCGTTTTGAAAACGCATAAGCTGTCAAAACGCAGTTTCTCAGGTGCATTTTCGAAACGCCACTGCACCAAATAAACTGCCCCAAACGGGCCCTCAAAAGAGACGAGCAAAATAATCTGAAGAGAGATGATCCTAATTGCAAATAAGACCCATCACAAACCTTAAATACAAATCATGTATCAAAATAACCAAACCAATAGCAGGCCTCAACTAAACATTACATCAACATAAAAAATACATTATATCAACATAAGAAAAAAAAAAATCTGAACCCGAATTGATCCATAAAAACAACGAAAATTTATATAAACACCACACAAATCGTATGTATTTACATATGTAACACCAAACCTTCCATTTTTTACATACCTGCCACCTCACCTAGTAAGAAAATGTGTATTGTTTTTAATGTCATCTGTAAGATTTGGGTGGCATAAATGTAAGAAGCAAAGT
>NW_018230326.1:5134-6471 GCF_001263595.1 Phalaenopsis equestris | reverse complement strand
CACCATCAATAGAACATAGAGCTTTCCAAATTTCTCTATAAATGTTAAATCCAGGCTCTGGATATCAGAAAATTTATCATTGAGTAAGCCAGAGTCAAAGTTTAGGAGAGTAGCCTCATGGGGTTCAGATAAAAGGTTTTGAAAGTGATCAATAGCATCTCTGTGAATTAGATCAGTTCCCTGGACCCAAATGCCATTATGATTTTTAATCTTCAAGATGGTGTTGGAATGTCTTCTTTGCTTAATACAAGCATGGTAAAAGTTTGTATTCATATCCCCATCAACAAATTTTTTTATGGAAGCCTTTTGTTTATAGAACTCTTCCTCCCAATGAATAGCTTGAAGTAGATTTGCATTTGCAAATATCGGGTTCTGTTCATCAGATATCCCCATCTGGATGTTTAATTCAAGTTGTTTCACTGCAGCTTTAGCCTCTTCAACTTTTGCTGTAAGGTTGCCAAAGCAGTTCCAATTCCAAGCTTTCAGCAAATTAGCAACTTTTCTTTGAGTTTGCCATAGTTTAAATCAAGGAGGGAAGGATGAAACAGGTACCCAAACAAACTTAATAAAGGAGAGGAATTCAGGATGTTCCACCCAGACATTAAAGAATCTGAATCTTGGTAATGGAGCAACAGTATTATGGGATATAGAGATTAGTAAAGGCCTATGATCTGAACATGTGTAAGGAAGATGGGAAATTGTAGTCATAAAGTTGGTATCCAGCCAAGCTTGATTGACCAAGAATCTATCAATTCTTTCAAAAATTTTTCCCCTTCTCCAAGTGTCAAGAGGTCCCTGATGAGGCAGTTCAACATGGGCATTGCTCCTGATATTCTGATTAAATAGTAACATTTGTGTAATGTCCATCGGTCTCCCTCCCCATTTTTTCATTTAATCTAGCTATACTGTTAAAGTCTCCACCAATGATCCAAGGTCCATGAATGTAGGAATTGAGATGATGGATTTGTTGCCATAGTAGAGCTTTATCATTTGCAGAACTCCTAGCATAAATGAAGGTAGTCTGAATATGTAGAAAATCCCATATAAGCTGGATATGAAGCAATTGAGGCTGGTCTTCCAAGATCTTAACATTCAAGTTACTTTTATAGAAAAACCAAATTTTGTTATTAATATTGTACTTACAAGTGAAACTTGGGAAGTGCTTTCTAAATCTGCAAGGAGTGCAGTGAACCAAAGGTTCATGAATAGTAAAACACAGTAACCTGTGCTTCCTAACCAACTGTTTAATTCTGATCAAAGATTTTTGATCAGCAATCCCCCTGATGTTCCAACACATCAAATTAATCATCTGAAGGAAGTGAAAGCCCAAGGACTGC
>NW_018230326.1:1683-2424 GCF_001263595.1 Phalaenopsis equestris | reverse complement strand
AATCCTTGAGCAAAGACCTTACTATTGTCAACATTGCAAGATGTTTGGGCACACTAAAGATAAGTGCTATAGGCTACACCCTCCAATGAAAAGGAAACAGTCCTCTTTGAAGGAAAGTGCCCCCAATCAACTCCCTGGGGTTATTGAGGATGACATACAGGATGAGGCTCAGAACTCCCCAACCCCCTTTACTTCTATTACTCCACCTTCTCCTCCTAAGGAAGTGCTAAGAGAAGAACCCAATATCATCACTATACTCTCCCCCACAGTTGCTTCATTTGAGGAGAGGCTGCAGGATCCAATTCAAGAACAAAAATTGCATCATGTGATTGAAGGAGAAAAGGTTACTGACTTGAACCATCTTATGGGGGAGGATTGGGTTATGCAGACCTCTAAGAGATAAAAAATAATCCTCAGAATCTCAAAGATTACGAAGAGAGGCAGCTTCCATTAGCAAAATTATGAAGGTTGGATCATCTCCTGGACCATCTAGAGGGAGAACCAGATCCAAATCACAACCTTCACCCCATCTTCATCCTCAAAATGAAGCTCAAATTAATATACATCTTACTAATATTGTACCTCAAGGAAATTCCTAACCAGTTCCATCTTAGGGTGACCCAGCTGAAATTTTCCCACCAAAGTCAGCTTAACCTCCTCATTTAAAGAGTTAACTTCCTGGGGAGAGAAATAAACTGCAGGTTCCCCCTCCTTACACCCAATGGGGTGAATACAGGGAGA
>NW_018230326.1:0-1655 GCF_001263595.1 Phalaenopsis equestris | reverse complement strand
CCTCTGTTTGAAAAACAAATTTATCCATATTTTGTAACTATTCCTTAGGTTGTCCAACCACCCCAGCATAGGTGACCTTGGCCCATTGGAGATTAGTGTTATACCTTTTTTTTTTTTTTTTTTTTGGTAAAAAGAGCTACATGTGGCTCCCTACATGTTGATTAAACAAAAGAAAATTACAAAAGAGAGGCTACCAAGAAGAACCCCTTTGCTATAAATATATATTAAAATTTAAGTGTTAGATATTTAAATACTTCAGAATTATGGGGTACGTATGTAAATGCCTCCTATTTTTAATGCCTTTGTAAAAATAGTCCCCATTAATTCTAGAAAAAGATATGAGAAAATTTATCATTATTTGAAGCTTAACCAGGCGTACAAACTTTATTTGCCTTTTTATTTAATTACAAAACTTTTGAATCGATCCCTGTTTGAAGAACAATAATAACGTTGTTATTGTCAATAAATTGCTTTGTAGATTTGCACTCATTATTCTGATGTTTATGGAATGGCCAGGCTTGCACTATAGCATATTACTTTATTCTACTTAGCTTTCAATGCAAATTAGTGATGTTTTTAAAATATGAAAAAAAATAAAGCATAAAATGGATGAGTAATTATATGTCCCTCACTGAAAAAATAGTCTAGCAATCAATGAAATGACAATAAATTATCACTTAATTTATGCTTACGTTAAAAACAATTAATTTTTTCTTTATTACAATTCTTTTCTTGACTTCAGCCTTCCCATGACAATAAATTATCACTTAATTTATGCTTACGTTTAAAACAATTAAATTGTGACAACATTTTATGGTTGTTAGAAAGGTTTAATAGTTAGAATTATAGCTGCTATTAACATGTGTTTATTACTTTTAATACTTTTTAAATTTTTAGAGGTTTTGGAGCCAAGTAGTTGCATCATTAAATTTTGATATCCGTGTGTTAACCTAATTGTACCTCCTATGATAGTAGTAAATTTAAATAATTTGGGGTGGGAGGCCCACAGAGTTTTATATATATTCACATCTCTAAATAGAGCAGACCAATAAAATCTAGATTGTAAAATCTTAAAAACAGTTCTAACAACTATAAAATGTCTCCTAAATTCTGAATCGTGACATTTCTTAGTAATTTCAAGGGTTACTTCAAAGGGTACACGTCATCTAATTACATGATCTTTACATTTTATATACAAATATGAGTCATCCCAAAAGTAAAATCTGGCGTCTTAGAAAATTTTTTTTCATTGATGTTATGTTAATCCATAGGGCATGATATCACTAAAAATTCAATTTACTATGTCATCATACCACGAAATGTGCCACTTAGTAATAGCAAACAATTGCTCATTAAGAAAATTTTTATTAATTTCATCTTCATAAATAAATGAATCTCTCTGATCCTGTCTTGATAAAAGGTCCATAATTTGATTATCAGAAACACTCATATCCACTACTTTGATATCAAATTATGTCATCAAAATAACCCATCTAACCAATCTTGATTCACCATCACTTTTTTGACATAAGATAACTAATAGCAGAATGATGTGTGTAAGCAGTAAATTTTGTTCCATTCAAATAAAATCAAAGATTATCAAAAACATACACTATAGTCAATAACTCTTTCTCAGTAGTTGTATAATTAATTTG
>NW_018230325.1:0-208 GCF_001263595.1 Phalaenopsis equestris | reverse complement strand
CAACAACTTGCAGAAGAATTAATAATAAAAAAAAAAGAAATGATTATCACATACAAAACAAATGTTTTGCCACGTGGCTATGTGGCTATCCCCCCCCTCCTCTCTCTCTCTCTCTCTCTCTCTCCTCTCTCTCCACTGTAACATGGCTCCCCAGGGCTGTCACATATCATCACGGTTGATCCTTCTCTGCTTTGCTATTTTGTTGTCA
>NW_018230324.1:0-5537 GCF_001263595.1 Phalaenopsis equestris | reverse complement strand
TATATATATATATATAAATGATTCTAATTTTTTCACAATCCATACACTGGTTGTAAAGGGGAAGGATGATTTTATAAATTTGAACTCTTCATCACAAAAACTTTGTTTAGTTAATGGAATTTTACTTTTAAAGTTTAACAATTAGTTAAATTAATTTAGTTCTTTTAACTGCATTGTATTTTGAATACACTAAAATTACTTTAGATTTGAATTTTGTACTTACATTTTGAAGTTTGAATTGTGTTAAGAATTTATTCAAACGAATTTTCAAATTTTATGTGGGATCGATATATAAGACTACATTAGAGTTGTTTATTACTTGTGCAATACGTATACTTGCGTTATTATTATAGGTTTGGGAGTTTAAAGTTTCTGAAAGATAAATTTTTTTAACTAAAGTTTTTTCTATTTGGATTTGAATTGCGTATTTATTTTTAGTACTCTCGTGTATTAGTTTTGTAATATTAAAAAATATTTACAAAAATAATACACAACAGATCTGTGCATCTAGTTTTTGGCGCCATTGACGGGGATTTAAATTGACATAAAACATAGAAAAAATAACACACACAAGGGGAGCATCAGGTTTTTGGCACAATTTCCAAGGAAACAATGGAAAGTAATGCTAAATTATTTATAATTTAGAACATATTATTTGAACTGAAAAAACTATTTGTAGTTTAATTTGAATATTTTCATATTTTAGTGTATTGACTTACTTTAATTACTTATTGTGTTTTTCTATGCGTAGTTTAAGATCTAAAAATTTAGTACCTTATGATTCAAAGTTAGAAAAAACAATTAGAAAAATTCAAAAACCAAAAAAGGGATAGATAGTTTTAGTGGAATGACTTGCAACTTAAATAATTCTGGAGATGAGCATCATCAGAGACCTTTAAGAAATTATGTTAATCCTACAACAGATGAAATTTATTTGAGTATACAAAATACTAATGTAGCTGCCAATTCATTTTAGCTTAAACCTGCTATTATCCAAAATGTGCAAAACAATTAGTTTGGGAGAACACTAACTGAAGGTCCTAACTTACACTTTGGTAGTTTCGTAGAATTATGTGCTACATTTAAATATGATGGAGTGTCGAATGATGTCGTAAGACTTAGATGTTTTTCTTTATCATTAAGGGATAACACTAAGATGTGGTTAAACTCATTAGCACATGGATCTATCAAAACTTAGGGAGACCTATCACAAAAAATTTTATGCAAATATTTTCATCCCAAAGACATTGTTAAGCTTAGAAATGATATTACATCTTTTTGTCAGTTTGAAGGGGAATCAATTTATGAAGCTTGAGAAATATTTAAAGATCTTATTAGGAAGTGTCCACACCATGTGTTGCCAGATTGTTTAATAATTCAATCTATTTATAATGAATCATTAACGTCAAAACCATTCAATGAAGCATATTCTTTAATTAAAGAAATTGATACTAATAATTTTCAATGACCCTCTAAAAGAGTAAATCTAAGAAGATAAATTAGTTTTCAAGATTTTGATGTAATATTTATATTAGCTGTGCAAATAGCTGCTATATCAAAGATAAAAGATCAATATATAATGAATTGTTCTCAGAAACCACCTATGCTTCAGGAAAACTCATTGGGACAAATGATACAATATCACCCTTCTTATGAGACTTTAAATGTAATAATAAATCAGTCTAATAATCCTTATTCCAATTATTATAATCCTGGTTGGAGAAATCATCTAAATTTTAGTTGGAGTAACAATAACTCTAATGTTGTAAATCTGCAATGAGGAGACAATGCTGCAAACTCATTGCGAAACACCAACAATCAAGGAAATTCAAGTAATAAACCTTTTTACCCTCCAATTTTTAATAGTAATTTGCAGAGTAAGGGAAACAAATTGTCAATGGAAGAATTAATATTGCAAATGAGAAGTCAAATACAAAGTCAAGGAGCTGCAAGTAGAAACTCATAAAATCATTTAGGATGAATTTCTACTGCACTTAGCAATAGACTTCCTGGAATGTTGCCTAATAATGTTAAAATAAATCCTAAAGATCAAAACAAAGAGCATATTAAGGCTATTTAATTGAGAAGTGGAAAAGAATTGGAAACCAAACTTCAAAAAGAAGTGAAAGTTGAAGTTGAGAAGGAAGAGATGAAAAATGAAAAACCTGATAAAGATTTTCATTTTGAGTCATAATGTCCAATTAAACTAATGAAAATCACTGCAGAAAGACCACCACCTCTTTTTCCTCAATGATTGAAGTAGGAAAACCAAGATAACCAATTTTCAAACTTTTTTGAGATATTGAAGAAATTAACTATAAACATTTCATTTGTTGAAACTTGGAACAAATGTCAAGTTATGTGAAGTTTGTGAAGGATATACTTAACAAGAAAAGAAATTTTGTAGACAATGAAACTATTGCACTTAGTGAGGAGTGTAGTGCTATAATTTAGAAAAAGCTTCCTGAAAAACTTAAAGATCATGGTAGTTTTACTATTTCTTGTGCTATTGGCAAAATATTTTTGGAAAAGCTTTATGTGATTTAGGAGACAGTTTAATTTTCTGCCTCTATCAATTTTTAGAAGGTTGGGTTTAGGATAAATTTCACCTATAACCGTAACTCTTCAGTTAGCTGATTGTTCGATTACCAACCCTAAGGGAGTTATAGAAGATGTTTTGGTAAAGGTTAATAAATTTATCTTTCCTGTGAATTTTATTGTATTAGATATTGAGGAAGATAAAAAAAATGCTATCATTTTAGGAAGACCATTTCTTGCCACTAGAAGAGCTAGATAGACGTGTAGAAAAGAGAAATAACTATGAGAGTTAGTGTACAAGTGGTTACGTTTAATATTACAAAATCAAAGAGATACCATTCAAAAGAGTGATATATTGAATGCTTTGGAATGGATATTAACAAATATTTAAGCCAAATTTATTTTACAAAGACATTTGAAAAGAAATGTGAAGAAGAATATCTGGAATATGAAGATGAGGATAAAATTTAAAATGAATCTATGGAAGTAAGTAATGAAGATTTGGATCATGTTCAAAAACAACTAAATTACTAGATCCTATAGAAAATAACAAGAATTTGATTTCATCTATTGTGAAACCTACTGAACTAGAAATGAAAACACTTCCTTCACATTTAAAGTTTGAATTTTTAGGAGATTTATCCACATTACCTGTTATTGTGTCCTCAAAATTAACATATAAGAAAGAACTAAAGTCATCTCAAAATTTAAAAAGATATAAGAAAGTCTTTGGATGGATATTAGCAAATATTAAAGGAATCAATCCTTCAATTTGTATGCATAGAATTTTCTTGGAATATCATCTTGAACCAAGAGGTGATCATCAAAGGAGATTAAACCCTCTGATGAAAGAAGTTGTCAAAAAAAAAGATTTTAAAATGGTTAAATGTTGTAATAATATATCCTATTTTAGACAGTGCTTATGTGAGTCCAATTCACTGTGTTCCTAAGAAAGGATATGTGATTGCTACAAATGAGAATAATGAATTAATACCAACAAAACAAGTCACTCGATGGCGAATCTGCATATATTAGAGAAAATTAAGGTCAGCCACCAGAAAGGATCTTATTACTTTATCGTTTTTGGACCCGGTGTTGGCTAGACTGGCTGGGCACTAATATTTTTGCTTTCTAGATGGATATACTGGTTTTCATCAAATTCCTATTGCTCCCAATGATCAATAGAAAACAATGATCACTAGTCCTTATGGAACTTTTTCTTATGGGTGAATGCCCTTCAGATCATGTAACACACCTGCAAATTTTCAAAATTATATGATGTCAATTTTCAGAGATTTAATTGAAAAATGAATCGATGTCTTTGTGGATGATTTTTCTGTGTCATTTGAAGCTTGTCTAAATAATTTAGAGAAAGTTTTAGAATGATGTGAGAAGACAAATCTAGTGCTAAACTGAGAGAAATATCAATTTATGGTTGCAAGAGAAATTGTACTTAGGCATAAAATTTCAGAAAATGGCATGAAAATAGATCCTACAACTGACTGTGACTTTATATATGCTTAAAAATACAAGTATTTAATTCTGCTTCTAAAAGATTTAATTCCTCAGCAACTGTACCAAAACTTTAATAACAGTTATAGATTCGATAAATATAGATGTAATAAATATTTAATAATTATAAAGTCACACTTTTCAATGTAAGTATACGTATCACTCAAGTAATATAGGGCTCTAATGGAGTCCAAGATATCGATCCCACAAGGAGTAAGATTAGAACTAGGAACTAGGATTTTAGAAAAGCAATACTTTAATCACAAGAAGTTCAATTTGCTTATCTGTCACTAATAGGCAATTGAAATAAATATGTAGTTTAAAAAACTTTTAAATAACTAATTTTACTAATGATGGTTCGAATGTGATACTCAATATATAAGAAAACATCATTCTCCTTGTTAAGAAATTCTAGTGAATGGATAAAGTGAATTAGTTCAAATTATGTTGTGCTAAATAGGAGCATATATATTCCTTACCCTTTGGTCCAGGCATAAAGAACATTGACTAATCCTACGCTTGTTTACTGAATCTGCGGCTAGGTGGGAGGATACTGGCTCTCCCTTCATATTTCTCACGTTCCCCTCACCTGAGGGCTAACATCTAGACTTCAACACCCAAACGATAAGACTAAATTGTGGATTTTAGTTTGTCACTCTAAAATCTCCAATTCTACCCCCTTTCTGCGCCCGATAATTTTATTTCCCCATTTATTTGCACCCAACTTCCAAGGGCTTTGGGCTCCTTGAATCTTGGATGTAATTATTTTAACAAATCAATTGGCCAAATTGAAAGTAAATTAAGATCGAAGTGAAAATGTCATCACAATTTCTTTAACATTTTCTTGGCTCAACCAATTCAAATCATCATTTCACAATTCTCAATAAAAGGAGAAAGACAGAGAAAACTACTTAGATCTCATGGGGAAAACACAACAAAACTCGAAATTCATATATAAAATCAAAATCATACAAACTATAACAATAAATAAACTTATCTCTAATTTCTCACTAAGAAAACTCCTCAAAGTTCCTCTGAATCTCTTCCTTGCTTTACAGCACATAGAATTCCTCTTTTAAGCAGCAAGGAAGAAGAAATCTCTCACTTTCCCTCCTCTTACAATCTCTCGAAGACAATCTCTCGAAGACTTCCTCACAATTTTGTCACTCTAGTAAATTCTCTATACACTATATGAACCTCTCTAACCTCAAGGACCTCTAGAGTCTTCAGCCTCTTCTCAATTTTTGGCAAAAATCTTTTTTTAAAGTTGTGGATGAGCTTTTCTAACAGTTGCCTAAGCATCCCTTCAAAATTTGTCCTCATCCAAAGCCTAGTTGGTCATAACTGCCGAGCTTGCAGTCGGCGGCCTCGAGGACGCCGTCAGTGGACCTTCTTAATGAATTAATTCTGAAGTCTTGGGAAAATCTCACCGTCTGCGAGGTCGATGGCGTTGTCGGTGCCTTAGTTCAATTCTTCACATTTTGGTC
>NW_018230323.1:0-382 GCF_001263595.1 Phalaenopsis equestris | reverse complement strand
AGCTTCATCACAGCAAAGAAAAGCCCTGCAAGTCGGGTCGAGGGCAAAAAAAGACGAGCCGGGGCAAAACTGCGCAGAAGAAGAACAGCAAATGTCGAAACCGCAGCGGCAATCTCAGCAAACTGGCAATCTCAGCAAACTGCACCTAGACGAGGCAGAAGACACGAACCACAGAAATGGCGCGAAGGAAATGACGAAATCGTAGAAGCTGGAAGACGTCGCGGTTTCGTCGCTGGGCTCGAAGCAGCGCGAAGAAGACGACGACGAAGCTGAAGCCTTGCGTCGCTGGGCGCGAAGGATGAGACGACGACGAAACCGAAGCTTTGTGTCGTTGGGCGCAAAGGATGAGACGACGATGATTGCAGAGGAGATTGACGAACGC
>NW_018230322.1:168872-170465 GCF_001263595.1 Phalaenopsis equestris | reverse complement strand
AAAAATTTCAAAAATTGTGCACTGGCGCTTAAGCGTCAGGCAGGCGCCTAAATGCCACTTACCCGTGTTTAAGTGCCAGTTCACAAAAACTGGTTTGTGAACGGTTAAAAGTGAATTTTAAGCCTGAAAATACCATTTTTAACACCTCCTATCGTCTTCTCCAACTCAAGTTCGCAATTTTTAGGGCTAGGGCAAGTGGAATTTGAAATTTTCTTGGTGGAATCAAGTGAGATTTGCTAGATCCAAGTTCCTTAAGGTAAGAGCTTTACTTCTATGCAAAAATTTTGGATTTTCACCATATATTTTAAGCACATTTGAAAGACTTTGAAAATTTACTATTCATGGTGAAAAGTGAAGAAAAATTGTTGGAAATTGCTTGGGAAGTTTAGTTAGTGCTTTTGGAAGTTTAGTTTAGTGATTTAAAATTGATTTTTAAAGTTATTTTTAGAATTTATCAAATTTGTAGAATGGTACCAAGAATGAAAAGGAGTAGAAGAAAGAGCCCATTCGATTCGAGCAAGTTTGTCAGTTCAAAAGCTCAAGATCGATATAGTGACGCTCTACAGTCACAAAAATTGATTCAGGAGCAATCTTTCAAGAGTCCAGGTGGAGAGGTAGAAGACCTGATAGTCCGCCTACAGTGAGAACAATTCTGTTGTTTCTCAGCCGTCGCAGTGATTTCTATTGTGAGGGAGTTTTATGCAAATATCCCAGAGGCTAAAGACGATCGAGTTATGGTTAGAGGAAAGTTGGTACCTTTTACTCCAAAGGTAATCAACTTGTTTTACCATTTACCATTGGAGATTTTCTGTTTTTATTTGAATTATAGACCTGCTGAAGCGGAGTTAGATGAGATTATTTCATATTTGACTATTGGGAGAGGACTTTGGAAGATAACCAATGCGAGGAGAGTAAATTTCCAAACTTCAAAGTTATATGCACCTTCAAAGGCCTAACACTATTTCATTTCTGTCAGTCTGCTTCTGACCATCTCAGTGAAGTGACCAGAGAGAGAGCAACGTTGAATTATTGTATTCAGGAGGGAATATTCAGGAGGGAAAAGGAGGGAAAGCCCATCAACATAGGGGCATTGATATATGATACTATCATCAGTTCAGCTGCTGTTGCTACTACTGCAGGAATGGGATTTGCTTATTTGATATTTTCATTATGCAAGCAGGTTGGATTGATGTATGAAAGTTGGGAAGAAGTTATGTTACCTCTAAAGCCCATTACGAAGGTGAATGTGTAGACTTATTTTGAGCATTCGATCATTCAATTTTTTGCTAGAGAGGAGGATTTTCCAGAAGTTAAGGATTAGAGACGTCTGCTGCATCTTCATCATGACGATCTACTTCTCGTGCTTCTACATCTAGAGGTGATACCAAGACTCAGGATGAGTTATTGCAGAAGATGATGGACAATATCAATTTTACCACTGATAAGGTGCAAAATTTAGAGCGTTTTACAGATCATACTAATAGTTATAATAGAAGGAAGAGTGATTATGAAGAGAAATTCCTCACATCTTTGGAAAACCTGATTAGAGGTGAACCAGGAGTGCAATTTCCTCCATTTTCCTCCATATCCTTG
>NW_018230322.1:167006-168813 GCF_001263595.1 Phalaenopsis equestris | reverse complement strand
CTGAGGATGAAGAGTAGAGCTGAGAGATTCATTTTATGGTTGCTATGGTTGCAATATGATGTGAACTATGTGGTCTGAGCCTGCTACATTTGCATCTGTGTGTTGTTTTGGGACTATGTTTCAATTTTATTTTGATTTTTTATGTTTTGAATTTTTATGTTCTGTGTTCTGTTATTGTTGTGATTATTGTGTTAGATAGTATTTCGTTTTTAAAATTTTAGGGTAGTAACTTTTGTTTTGTGTTTAGTACGTGATGTAGTTAGTTTAGAACTTAAATTAATTTCATATCTGTTATAAAGTAGAAAATCTTGCTAGCTTAGATCTAAAACTTGAAATTCAGAAACTGTCGCCCTGCATTTTTCTTTTATCATGTTAGTGTGTTGTTTACTTTTATACCCACTGTTTAGAAGTCTATTGAATCTCTACAAGTTAAACTAAAATAATATAGAAAATTTGATCAAAAATTAATTTTTACTCTTGTCTTTAGTTTTATACTTGTATAAATAGGATATAAAAATTTATGTTAGCATGTTATTTCAATTTTGATTTCCTGCCTATATAATTATCTGATGCTAAACTGTTTAATCTGCTAAAAATTAAAGTTTGGGGGATAAAAAATATTTTCAAAACTGGAATTTTATTTGTTCTCAAATGTACTACAAGTGAATTTGATTTTAAAAGAAAATTTGATTATGTATATGAAGTTATATTAGGGAAGTAAAATTTGATTTCAGTTGAGAGCCTCTTGAATTTGGTTGGGTTAAAATCAACATTGATGGCAGCTGGTCTAATATAGCGGCCAGGTTGGTGGAGCTTTTAGAGACTATTTGGGCAATAATCTATGTTGTTTTGCTTCTCCTGTCATTGAAAAATGCCCTCTGGAATCAAAATGTTGGGCTATTCTCCTTGCAGGATAGGTGGCTACAATATTTCAACTTTCTAATTTTTATGTTGAATCTGCTTCCAGGATTCTTTACCAGATTCTTTCTAAATATCAATAGCCTCTGTGGAATGTCGTAAGCATTATTAATAGATTTTGGTTCATCATGTCCATTAAAAACCTCAGGATGCACTTGAGTTTCATTTTTAGGGAAGCTAATACACCTGTTGATCGGCTGATGAGATTGGGTAATGCGAATATACTGGTTGTCTTACAACCCTCTGGTGTTTAGAGAATGCTTTTTAATGGGGATAATTTAGGAGTCTTGTATATCATAATTTAGAATTTTTGTCCCAAGAGCAATGTTTGTGAATAGGCTTAATGTTTTGCTATCTTCCCTTCTGCAGCTGTCTTTGTTACTGATTTCTTATAGTTGAAAATATGGTATCTAAGGAATAGTGTTACGGGTTGCCTTCACAGCTTTTACCCTATTATAGTTCCTGATGTTGGATATGTTTTCTCGGCCAAATCCTACTTTCACTGATCAACTTTTTGGTGCTACTGGAAGAAATTTGTTTTCTTTACTATTTCTTGGGATGACATATATTTTTGATGTGGGGTTATGTTGTCACTATGATCGACTGCTCCTTGATACACCTAAAATATATAGTATTTTTAGAAACATTTTTATACCTATTTTTGAGATATTGCACTTTAATGAAAGGTGTTTTTGTGTTTTTCTTGCAGATACAAGTAAAAATGAAAAAAAAATGCTTAAAGGAGTGAAAAAGGATCAAATTTTGAGCAAAAAGGTGAAAAATTGTGCAAAAGAGTTTTGGCGCCTAAGCAAGAGATCTGACGCTTAAGCGTCGGTTAAATAGAGAAGCAGCTCCTAAGCGCTGGGCCTCCGCGCTTAAGCGCCAGTGG
>NW_018230322.1:137767-166798 GCF_001263595.1 Phalaenopsis equestris | reverse complement strand
TTATTTTATTTTGAGTGATTGTAAAAGATAAGAGATTCAAAGGAACTTCAAGAGTTTGGTGGAGGACTTGAGATAAGTTTTCATCTTTTTGTTTTAGACTACTTTTGATTTTAATTGAGACTAGTTGTTGGTTTGACAATGATTTTTTTTCTTTTAAACTAAAGTGTAGTTTGGTTTTCTCCATAGATTCTAAGTATTTTTCTTTATCTTTCTTCTTAAAATGATAATTAATTAAGTTTTGGATGGAAGTTGTGGAGAGTATTGATCTCTAATGTTGGAAGAAGTTGTGATGATTTAAATCCATGCACTTCATTTACTTCTTGACTTGGCCAATCCATATGTTAAAATTTGTTGTGAGAACATGTAAGAACCAGGTTGGTATTGTCTCAATCAACAATTGGAAGAGTCACATGATGTTGTATGAATGAGAATGTAGTTCATATGATTGAGTGCAAATAAATAGGGAAATATTCAATGATGGGTGTAGAGTTAGAGGACTTTAAAGTGACACGTTAAAGCCTCCAACTTGGTTTATTGTTTTAGGTTCTGATACGAGAATGTTAGCCTCCAGGTGGAGGGAATCGAGGGAACTCTAGAATGATAGGTAGTATCTTCCCTGCCTAGCCGGTCTTCAGAACTATTCAAACTTTAAATTAGTCAATCTTCTTTATAGCATCTTTAGTAAGGGTAAAGAATATTATTGCTCATATTTGACACAACACAATTTGCATACTTCCATAATATAATTTCTATACTTATTACTAATCCATGATAAGAAGAAAGATATTTTCATATTAAACACTTTTCTTCTACAAAAACTTTAGCTATCTTTTTAAGTTTTTACTGTTTTGTTAAAATATCAAAAATACCAAAAATATTTAAATTTTAAATTCCTGCAAAAATTATTTTTAGTTTAAGTAATTATCTTTTTAAAAATAGAAAAACTTTCTAAAAAGTGCATATTGCATAATCTTCCCTGTGGGTTCGATATTGAGGTCTTAATCAAAAAGTTCTATATTACTTGATAACGATATGTATACTTGCGTAGTATCCCAATACAAATATATATAAATTAAAAAGTTAAATTCTTATTTTTCTTCAGAATCAAGTTTTTAGTTTTGTAGCAAAATTAGGAAATATAAGTGAAAAATATCATAGGAACTATTGTTATACTGTGCATAAGCATTAAGTATCCAGGGATCAATAAGTAGGTCTATAATTACGATTCCCTTGGTTGTTCTAGTTTCTCAATGGGTTTACTTGGTTGTTCCCCTATTGTTGATTATTACCACCTGAAGTATTATTCCAGTTAGAGTTAGGATGGTTCTTCCAACCTGGGTTATAATAGTTTGAATATGGGTTATTCTACTTATTTATGACATTCAAAGTTTCTGATGATGATTGAGAATCCATCATTTGGCCTAATAAATTCTCTTCAATCATTGCAATTGGTTTATAAAAATTCATTCCAAATTGGTCTTATTTCCTTGAAATTTTAGCAACTTGATTTGCTAACATTGCAAAAGCATCAAATTCATGAATATTGATTTACCCTCTCAGAAGGCCTTTGAAAATTATTAGTAGCCACCTCTTCAATTAAAGCATAAGCATCATGAAATGGTTTTGACATCAATGAACCACCAACAGCGGCATGGATAATAGATCTAAGAGATCCAGCAAAACCATTGTAAAAGATTTGAATTATTAAACAATCTGGTATAGCATGGTGTGAAAACGTTCTCAGCAGTTCTTTAAGTTGTTCCCATGTTTCATAAATAGATTCTCCTTCAAAGTGACAAAAAGATGTAATATAATTTCTAAACTTCCAAATTTTTTATGATGAAAAATATTTAGCAAAAAAATTCTGCGTTAAATCACCCCAAGTTCTGATAGATCCAAGTGCGAACAAATGTAACCATATCCTAGCATTATCCCTTGGTGTGAAAGGAAAAGTTCTAAGTCTTATAGCATCATCTGATACACCATCATATTTAAATGCAGCACACAATTCTAGAAAACTGACAAGCTGTAAATTTGGATCTTTAGTTGGTGTTCCCCCCAAATTGACTATTTGATACTATTTGGATAATAGTGGGTTTAGGTTCAAATGAATTAGTCACTACAACAGGTTTTTGAAAATTACAATGAAGTTCATCCACCATAGCATTTGCATAATCACTTAAGGTCTAAACTCTTAATTAATTTCAGCATTTTGATTATTGTGATTTGCCATTTCTTGAAATTTTTTATCTAATTCAGTAATTTTGAGTTTTTAAAATTTTTCTAATAGTTCTTTTTAATTCAGAGTCATAGGACACTAGTCCTATAGAACCTAAACTACACATACATTACTTTGAAACAACATAAAATAAAAATATACAAGTAGAACTTTATATAAAACCACACTACAGTTGATTATTTGCTAGCATTTAGATAATAGAGGGTATAAGTTCAAATGAATTAGCCACTATAGTAGGTTTTTGAATACTATAGTAAAGTTAATCGACCATAGGGTTTGCATAATCTCTTAAGGGTCTAAACTCTTCATTAATTTCAATATTTTGATTATTTTGGATTGCTATTTCTTAAAAAAAATTTTATCTTTTTTAGTAATTTTGAGTTCCTTAATTTTTCTAATAGTTCTTTCTAATTTAGAATCGTAAGGCACTAGTCCTATAGAACCTGAACTATGCATACATTACTTCGAAACAACATAAAATAAAATAAAATCACACAAACAAGAACTTTATATAAAAAACAACACTACAATATTCCTATAATAAATCTAAAAGTTTAAATTCGACTTTATAAAAATAGAAATTTGCTTTCTAAAAATTTCTTCAAAAATTTGTATTTTGTCCCCAACAACGGCGCCAAAAACTTTATCCTGATTTTATATGTCAATATGATGTATGCTGCTATATTCTTAATTTCTCGCTACTTAGAATTCTTACTTTGCAACGACATTACAAAGGCGTCAAAAACTTGATCACCAGCAACAGTTAGGCAAAAACTTGACTTTGAAGCAAATAAGATTACAATTTTTATATTTAAAGATGGATACTAAGCTAGTATATGTATCGTTATCAAGTAATATATGACTATCATTATCAAGTAATGTTATCAAGTAATATATGACTTTTTTATTAAGCCCCGAATATCGAACCCACAGGGACAAGACTCAATATGCAACTACAATCAGAAGAAGATATAAAACAAATTATACTTAGCAAAATATTCTTACTCAAATTATAGATGCAATAATAGGAATGAAAGTTTGATTTTTTTGTAACTTTTTTATAATTGAAAGCAAAATAGACTACTAATTGAACTTAACTAGATATTTGTAAGATGAAGGCAATATAAATGAAATATCTTTTTCCTTATCATAAATTAGTAACAAATATAGAAATTTTTTTTTGTGAAAACATTCAAATTGTGTTGTGTCAAATAAGAGTAATAATATTCTTGATCCTTACTAGAGATGTTATAAAGAATATTGGCTAATTTTAAGTTTGAATAGTCTTGAAGATGGGTTAGGAAGGGAAGATACTAGCTCTCACTCTAGAGTTTCCTTTCCTCCCTCCACCTAGGGGCTAACATCTCATATCAAAACCTAAAATTATCAATCAAATTGTGGGTTTAGCCTATCACTCTAAAGTCCTCTAATTCTACGCCCTTTAAAGTTTATTTCCCCATTTATTTGCATTCAATCATATGAATTATATTCTCATCCATACTCTCATCCATACAATCTCCCATACAATCTCATGTGATTTTTATCATTTGTTGACTGAGACAATACCATCTCAAATCTTACATTTCCTCACAACAGATATTAACATTTTAATTGGTCAAATTAAGAAGTAAATGAAGTACAATGCTTAAAATCATCACAACTTATTCCGACATAAACGATTAATACTTCACACAACTTCCATCCAATACTTAATCACTTACCATTTTAAGGAATAAGATAATAAAAAACTACTCTTATATCATGGAGAAAACACAACCATACTTATGTTTGAAAGTAGAATCATGCAAACAAACAAGAAGTCTAAATTAAAACCAAATGTAATAACAAAAATAAAACTTATCTCAAATCCTCTCTAAAAAAATCTTGAAGTTCCTTTGAATTTCTTCCTTCACTTACAATACAAAAACCACTAAAAATAAAAATAAAATTGGGCGGCAGCGTATGGCTATGGGCGTCGACGGTGTGTGTGGGTGACTAGAAGGGGGTTGGTGATCCTTTGGTTCTTCAATCCAAGTCTTCTATTATAATTTTCCAAAAGGTGTCATGGTGTCTCTTCAAAATGTATCCACATTCAATGAATCTTCCAAGAGTTGCCTCCTTTCAAAAGTCAACTAAATGTATTTTTGTGTCCATTAACTATTTCCCACATTTTCACCATGGGTTGCTTCTAAAACCTCTTCAAAAATTCATCTAAATTCATTGAATTGCCAAATAACTATTTTTGGCACTTAAGCGTGAGGTATTGGGCTCTTAGGGGCAGCCTTCTTTGTTTTACTGGCGCGTAAGTGCCAATTCTGGGTGCTTAGGTGCCATAGTTCTTTTGCACACCATCTTCATTTTTGCTCCAAATTTGATCATTTTTTGCTCCAAATTTGATCTTCATTTTTGCTCCAAATTTGATCATTTTTCTCTCCTTTCACCATTTTTCATCCATTTGATTGTACCTAAAATAAAAACACACAAACACCTTCCATTAGAGCATTATCTTAAAAAATACATATAAAAATGCGTACATAAAGACTATATTTTAGGTGTATCAAAATCCCCCAAACTTAAAATGTTACATGCCCTCAAGCAACACTTCAATCTTTCAAAACTAAATTAAGCAGACTATGTAAATGAGTTTCTTTAGGATATTCAAAAGTTTTGATCTTGAAATATAGTAGTCCAATTTAGAGAAAACATTAGTACATGAGACCAACTTAGAGTTTAAAAAAAAAATTAATGTAAAGAAGTTTGAAAATATTAGTTTCTATCTAGTTCAGAAATACCTGTAAATTCCTCAAATATAGAGTTTAGGCATTCTATCTTCTCCACTTTAAATTTTTTATTAAGAAAATTTATATTTACTATATTATATGCTTATGCTTAAGAGTTTCTTAAGTTTTATACTTTAAAAAGGTCAGTTGTGGAACAAATTTTTTATTAGACACTAATCCTCAAGCTTCTCCTCCCTTTTTCAACCTATATCTGGATAGGCCTTTAATGATTTTGAATTTCACTCCTCCTTTCCTAAAGCAATGTTTTGATATAAATCTTTTACTTAAAAATATAATAATAGTTTTGAAAATTATTTTTAATAAAAGAAATTTAAGAATTGAAAATAAAAGTCTAACTCTTCTAAATTTAAAAAAAATACAAATTCTCCTACTAAAGATAGTTACACAATATTTATCGTTTCCACACCAAAAAAAAATTTCACTTTAAGTTTTTCTTCATTAATTTAGGTTTCAACTAAATTCTCTTACTTATTTCTATATTCAAAATTTTACTTCCCTAATATAACTTCATATACATAATCATTTTTTTTTTTCAAATCAAAATCAAATTTATTTG
The DNA here is from genome assembly GCF_001263595.1 of Phalaenopsis equestris. Classification (NCBI taxonomy): domain Eukaryota; kingdom Viridiplantae; phylum Streptophyta; class Magnoliopsida; order Asparagales; family Orchidaceae; genus Phalaenopsis; species Phalaenopsis equestris. Next base: position 161,202 of record NW_018230322.1, on the reverse strand, counting down.
TAGTACATTTGAGAAAAAATAAATTTCAAGTTTTAGAAAACCCCCCCCCCCCCCCAAACTTAAAGTTTCAATAAGATAAAACATTTTAGTATCGTATTTATACAAGCAGGATTGAAAATTAAAAATAACATGCTTACAGGAATTTTACATCCTAAATATACAAGTAAAAAAATTAAAAACAAAAGTTAATTGATCAAATTTTAATTTTAATTTAACTTTAACATATAGAGATTCATTAGACTTCTATGCAGTGGAACATAACATAAAAGCAAACTAACACACTAACAGACATTTATAACTGTAACATAGAGAAAAACCTGGTAGTAAATTGAAAATTAATTGAAAATTTTAAACATTTGAAAATTTTAAACATGAAGTTCTTAAGTGAACGTTAGTAATATTTTAAACCTTTTTAAGATTCAGGATTAAGTTCAATACAAATAAACTAAATATTCTAGACAACACAGTTATAATAATTACTACCATAAAAATAAAATATAACTACTCACAATAACATAAATACATCATAGCAGTGTCTAACAAAATAAAACACTAACAAAAGTAGCAATCTCAAAAAATACAACTCAAAATAAAACAACAGTAAAATATAACTGCACAACAATAATAATAAAAAAACTAAACTACAGTACTTACTTTAATCTTTCTCCTCCTTATCATCATCACTATCATCACTATGTCAGAAAGCAATAGGCTCATATGTTAGATATTTTGGATATGAAGGCAAAACTAAGTTTTGGTCACCTCTTAAGAGGTTTTTCAAAGATGAGTGGAATTTCTCCTCATAATCATAGTGTCTTCTCATATATCCATTCATATTGTCTAAAAAATTCTCTAAATTTAATACCTTGTTCGCAGTATAATTAATTTTATCTGACATTCTTTGCAATAACTGTGACTGCGAATCAGATCCAGAAGTCTGACCTTGTGATGTTGAAGCATGTGAGGTAGAAGCACGAGAAGTAGAAGCACTCGAACAGTTAGAAAATCCACCTCTCTAGAAAAAGTTTGAGTGATGTGAATAAAACTTCACATTAACACTTGTAATGGGCCTTGGAGGCTGCAATATCTCTTCCCAGCTATCAAATCTAACACCTGGTTGCTCACATAATGAAAAGATCAAGGATGTGAATCTCAAACCTGCAGTAGTAGAAGTGACGATAGAACTGGTGATAGTCTCATAAATTAGAGCTCCAATGTCAATGGGCTTGAACTGCTGAATGCAATAGTTCAAGGTAGATTTATCTCGAGTAACTTCACTGAGGTAGTTGGTTGGTAGCAAACAAGCAAAAATAAAGTAGTGTCATGCCTTTGATGTTGCATCTAACTTTGACGTAGTGAAGTTGACTCTTCTTTCATTAGTGATCTTCCACAGTCCTCTTCCATTGGTCAATGATGATATAATCTCGTCCAACTCCTCCTTAGCCGGACTATATTTTGAATAAAAACATAACGTACTAGGGGGCAACTAGTAGACTAGATTTATTACCTCAGGGTAGAAAGGCACTAGTTTTCCTTGAACCATGACCCAATCCTCTTCAGCTTTGAGGAGATTTGCATAGAACTCCTGAACAAAATAAATCATAGCCACAGTAGAAAAATAGCAAAAACATTCCCACTGTCGGCGAACAATCAAGTCTTCTAATGCTCCACTTGGACTCTTAAAGCATCTCTCAGGAATCAGTTTCCTCGACTGCAGTGCGTCGCTATATCTATCCTGAGCTCTTGAACTAACAAATTTGTTCGAATTAAAATGGGTGTTCCCTTTACTCCTCTTCATTATTGGGGCCAATTATAAAAATCTTATAAAATTCACAATAAATCTCAAATTCATCTCTAAATCACTAAACTCAACTTGTAAAAGCTTAAACTAACATTTCTATGTTTTTTCCATAGATTTTTCTCACATTTTTACCAAGAATAGTGATTTTCGGTCAAATCCATAATGCACTCAAAATACAAGGTGAAAATAAAAAAATTTTACATAGATGTGAAGAACTTACCTCAAGAAGATCAAATCTAGCAAATTTGGCTTGAATCCAACAAAAAGTTGTCACTTTAGAGGATGTCATAGCTCTCAAAATTGTGAAAACCAAAGGTGGGAGACAAAGCGGGGCGAAAATGGAGGTTTTTGGCTCAAAATTTTACTTTAAACCATTCATGAATCGGTTTACATGAACCAGAGCTTAAGTGCAACTGGTTTGGCACTTAGGCACCTACCTACCTCTTGGGTTATTCAATACTTAAGCACGGGGTCTTGGGGTTTAAGCGCCATTGCATAAATTTTGATATTTTCCATTTTTGTAAATGTACTTCCAGCCTAAGTCAACCACCCTTAAATGATCTTATAACTCTCTAATAACTATTTTCTTCCCCATCAACTCTCCTCTTTCTCAAATTTCACCAATATTAACTAATTCAATTCAATACAAAATAACACAAAATTTCACACAAACAAACACTTATATTAATTCACAAAAAATACAAATATTTGTGATACCTAATTTCTCAATTCAAAGAGTCTTGGATGAGAGCATTCCTAAACACAAACACTAAAAAAACTAAACATTAGAAACAAATAAAATAAACTTAACACTAACAAACAAACACTTAACACAAACAAACACTAAAAAAAGAACATAATTCCACTCTCCTTCCAGTGGAACACATCCTGGTCTTTCATTGGTTTCACCTTGGGCATTTAGAATATATATCTGATGGAACAGACGGTGGTAAAGAGCTCTAGTTGAGTCTTCTTCAATCCATTTGTTTTTTAAATACATTGCCTTGTCCACTTCTTCCAAAAAAACTGGTGTGACTAAATTGCATCTAAGGTTGCCATCCAATATGCTCCAAATGTGTGTTAACTTCCATAACTTTTGCTTCAATTGAAGCCACATCAGCCTCAATTTTTATGATTTTCTTCGCTATTCCTTCTATACTAATGGCTAGGAAACTATTGTATACCTCTTACGCACTTTTCTAATGAAATTCTTCTTCATAGCTTCCTCCTTCTTCATCATATCAATCTCCCAAGATAACATCTTTCCAAGATCTCTCACTCTTCATTTAGAATTTAGGGTTAAAATTGAAGTGGGGTGAGAATTATCTTCATTCCCTTCTATTTATAGGCTTTAAACCAAGCCTAAGACTACTAAACACATTCTCATACCACTAACCCACATTAAAACCCACTAAACCACGTTTAAAACTTCTAGAAACGTAATTTAACACGTTTAGCAAACTGCCGCGCTTTAGCGTTGGTGCTTAATTTAACACAGATCAGCTTAACGTCCAAATACTAATTCTAACATATATAAGTCATCTATTAAGGTCTTAGAATCATTACTAAATCATTATATATCCAAAATACTACCACAATTTTCTAAATTAAACTCAACAACATAACATTCATAACAAAAATACACAGACAACTATGGGTTGCCAAAGCGCTTGGTTTAACGTCGTCAGCCCGACGTAACCAGTGGTTATCCTGGGTTACCCAACAATATAAGATCATTTAATTTAAGTTGATCCCCTAAAAAGTAGGGTTTTAGCTTGTGATCATTCACTTTGAATTTTTTTTCAGTTTTAGCATCTTTGATATCCACAGCTCCATATGGATAAACTTTTATCACAACAAATGGGCCAATCCACTGGACTTAAGTTTGCCAGGAAATAATCTTAATTATGTAATATATAGCAAAACTTGTTGCCCTGACTCAAAATTTTTATTAAGAATCCTCTGATCATGCCACATCTTCATTCTTTCAAAAATCTTATCACTCTCACAAAATTCATTCCTTATCTCTTGAAGCTCATTTAATTGCAATAGTCTTTCCTCACCAACATCCTTTAAATTATAATTAAATTCTTTAATAGCCAAATATGCTTTATGCTCGAGTTTAACTGGTAAATTACAAGCTTTCCCAAATATTAGCCTGTATGTGGACATTCCTATAAGAGTTCTATATACAGTTCTATAAGCCCACAAAGCATTGCCAAGTTTGACTAACTAATCCATTTTTATTGGATTCACAGATTTTTCCAATATTCTTTTAATTTCACGATTGGATAATTCAGTCAAACTACTTGTTTAAGGATGATAAGCAGTAGCAATTTGATGGTTGATATGATATTTCTTTAATAATTTCTCTATTATTGCATTCTTGAAATGACTTCCCCCGTCAATTATGATCACTCTCGGCATCCTAAATCTACAAAATATGTTTGTTCTTAAAAACTTTGCAATACTTTGAGCATCACATCATTGTAAAGCAACAACTTCTATCCATTTGGATACATAGTCTGCTGGTATCAATATATATAAATTTCTGAAAGATGATATAAATGGTTCTATGAAATTTAATCTCAAGACATCAAATATCTCAACTTCCAAAACATAATTGGGGACATCTCATTTATTCTAGAAATATAGCCTACTCGCTGACAACAATCATAAGTTTTGATATAAGCATTAACATCTCTAAAGATTGTAGCTCAATAAAATCTAGATTGTAAAATTTTATATATTATTTTATCAACACCAAAATGTCACCCAAAATCATAATTATGACATTTTTGGATAATTTCATAAGTTTCTTCTGAAGTCACACATCTTTGAATAATTAGATCTTTTCCTTATTCTTTATTTGGAAAATGTTCTTTAATATTTTTTTCAAAATAGAGTGATTTTTCTAATTCAAGCCTGGACAGATGATCAACAATTTGATTCTCAACTCCATTCCTATCTATTATCTCAAAGTTAAATTCTTGCAAAAGAAGAATCTATCTTATTAGTTTTGGTTTTGCATCCTTCTTTTTCATTAAATATGAAATAACAAAATGTCAGTATGCACAACACATTTAGTTCCAATTACGTATGATCTGAATTTATCAAATGTATATGTTATTGCTAATAACTCTCTCTTAGTTGTGATATAGTTAATTTGAACTTCATTAAGAGTTCTACTAGTGATGCACCAAAAATTTATGCATTTTTAGACCATACTTTATACTCATTTTTTGTGATATTATACTTTAAAGGAATGTATTTTTCATGTTTTATTGCAGGTTGTTGATTTTTAGGACTTGAAGCAAAAAGGAAGCAAAAAGGATGGAATTTGGAGTCAAAATAACGTTTTTGAAGAAATACTCTGCGTCGATGGCGCTAGAGTGGACGCCAATGACGCAGACCTATAGAATAGAGGCCAGAATTTCCTCAGCGCCGACGACGCCAACAGCAGCGCAAACAACGTTATTTGACAGAGAGCAATGAATTAATTCATGGGCCACTGGCGCCGACGGCGCCACTGTCTGTGCCAGACCGATTTATAGAAGATTTAATGAATTTGAACGCTTTTTGAAGAGTTTTTGGATGCGCTTGCTTTTTGAAGAGTTATTTGATGCACCTCTTGAAAAAGCGACATTATGCTCTAATTAGAGCGGAAATTGACCAGAAAAAGGAGTCTGCTAGTGTGTCATTAAGTTTCCTTTTGTGTTCCATTGTGTGTATTGTGTAGTGCAGTGAGTCTAAGTGTGATTTCTCCTAAGAGTTGTTAGAGAGGGAGAGAAGTAAGAGATTTTTTCTTCCTTACATCTTGTAAGAGAGAATCAAGATTATTGTAAAGAGAGAAAGAGTCCAAGAAAGGCTACAGGGGATTTGTTTTTCTGTATCTTTCTCATAGAGTCTGAGTAGATTTCTTTATCTTTCTCCCTACTCCAAGATATGGTGAAATGAAGAGATAATTTGGATGTGCCAATTTTAAACTATAAAATAAATTGTGATGTTTTTTCAACTCCGTTCTTAATTTACTTTTTGATCTAACCAATTGAAATGTTAAAATATGTTGTGAAACATATGATCCAAGAAATGGAGTATGAGTTCTACAAGAGAGTGAGAATCACATTTAATTCCATGGAGGAGTATTTTGTTCATGAAATTAAGTGCAAATAAATAGGGAAATATATATTTTTAGGTGTAGAATTGGAGATTTTAGGGTGACAGAATAAAATCCCAAATTTGATCTTAATGTTTAAGAACTAAAGCAAGTGTTAGCCTTCAAGGGAAGGGAAGTGGGAGCTCTGGAGTGAGAGCTAGTATCCTCCCAATTTAACCACAGATTTAGGGACTAAACCTGAGATTAGCCAATGATTCTCTATAACATTGAATGAGGGTTAACATATCTCTTATTTGGCACAATATAGATTTAAACCATTTATCTCATCTCATTTTACCAAAAACTCATTGTAGTGGGAAATATGCTTTTTCATATTAGGCAACTTCATCATAAAAACATAGTTTGGTAGTTACTATTTAAACTTTGCATTTTAGTTTTGCCAGTAGTTAATAATTTAGTTCTGATAGAACATCAAATATTTAAAATTAGTGACACTAGTTTTATTTTATTGTTGTGAATTTCCTAATTAATTTATCATTTCAAATTTAAAGCTTTCTCGTGGGATTGATATTTGGGGCTTAAACAGAAAATCCTATATTTCTTGATAACGATAAGTATACTTGCGTAGAATCCCTACATAAATTTCTTAAATTTCTTATTCATAAAATAACGCATCAAGTTTTTGGCACCGTTGTAAAGCGAAGTCAACTTTATATATTTTGCACAACTATATCATTGGGATCAACTAGCATAGTAGATTACTTTGAAAATCTTCATGTTTTTGTCCTAAAACAACTCCAATAGCATAATCATTTGCGTCACACATTAATTCAAAAGGTTTTTCACAATCTGGTGAAACAATAATTAGCGCAGTGACTAATTTTCTTTTAATTGCTCAAAAGCTTTTAGGCACTTCTTATCAAAATTAAAAATTACATTTTTTTAAGCAAATGACATTGAGACTTAGCAATTTTTGAAAAGTCTTTAATATATCACCGGTATAATCTAACATGTCCTAAAAAACTCCAAATTTCCCTCACACTTGTTGGGTAAGGTAAATTAGCAATCACTTGAATTTTTGCAGGATCTAATTCCATTGCATTTTCCGATATCTAATGTACTAAAATAATTCCTTCTGCTACCATAAATTGACATTTTTCCCGGTTAAGGAATTTTTCCCGGACATTTTTCCAGTTAAGGACTAAATTTCTTTCTTCATAGCGCTTAAGAACTTTTGATAAATGTTCCAAACATGATTCAAATGAATTTCCAAACACTGAAAAATCATTCACAAAAACTTCAATTCCTTTTTCGATTAAATCACAGAAAATAGCCATCATGTAGTAGGGGCATTACATAAACCAAAGGACATTCTTCTAAAATTCTAAAAGACATAAGGACTAGTAAAACATTCTTCTAAAAGAAAATGTAAAATAAGGACTAGTAAAATTTGTTTTCTCTTGATCCTCAGGAGCTATTTGTATTTGGTGATAACCAGTATATCCATCCATAAAATAAAAGTATTTATGCCTCTCTATTCTATTCAATATTTGATCTAGAATTGGTAGACAAATATGATCTTTCCTAGTGACGAGATTTAATTTTCTATAATCAAAGCATATTCGCCACTCTGCGACTTGTCTTGTTGGTATCAACTCATTATGTTCATTTATAGTCACAGTCACTCCTCCTTTCTTAGGAACGAAGTGAATTAGACTAACCCATGCACTATATGAATTAGGGTAGATAATTGTAGCATCTAACCACTTTAAAATCTTTAAAATTTCTTTCTACTTTAAAATTTCTTTCTTAACAACTTCTTTCATGATAGGATTCAATCTCCTTAGAGGATCAACCCTGGGTTTATGGTTCTCTCCATATGAATTCTATGCATACAAATGAAAGTACTGACTCATTTAATATCAACAATTGTCCATCCAAAAGCTTTCTTATAATTCTTCAAAGTTTTCATTAAACTTATTTCTTCTTCTGTAGTTAATTTTAAGGAAATTATAACAGGTAATGTTGAGGAATCACCTGGAAAGACATACTTTAAATGTTCAGGAAGTAACTTCAACTCAAGTTCATGAGGTTTTTCAATCGATGGAAACAAAGATTTATCTTTTTCTGTTGTTTTCAAAACTTCAAAAATTTCTTGAACAAAATTCAAATCTTCCTTATAAAAATCTTAAAATTGATATAATTCCTCTTCTTGCTCGTGTTCCAACTTTTTGTTCCAACTTTTTCACGTGTTCCAACTTTTTCATTTTAGATTTCTCTTCATAGGTTGTTTTGAAATGACATTCACTCAAATATCTTATCACTTATATTTTGCAACATTCATCATCTTTAACTTTTATAGGATACTTCATTGATTTTGAAATATTAAACATAAATGTTTGATCATTGACACACAGAGTTAATTCCCATTTCTGCACGTCTATCATTGCTCTTCTTGTAGCTAGGAAATGTCTCCCCAAAAAGATAGGTGTCTTCTTATCTTATTTCATATCTAACACAATAAAATCAATGAGAAAGATAAATTGATATATTTTCATTAATACATCTTCTATAACTCCTTTAAGATATGTTATTGAACGATCTGTGTTATTGACCGTTCTGATAACTGCAGAGTTACAGTAGTAGGGGATATTTCTCTTAATCTTAATCTTGTAAGTATTGATAATGACAAAAGTTGAATGCACATAAAGCTTTTCCATAAAATCTGTCTTTTATTGCACATGGAATTGTGAAGCTACCAGGATCTTTAAACTTTTCATGAAGCTTTTTTTGAATTACAACACTTCACTCTTCTCTAAGTGCAACAGTATCGTGATATTCAAACTTTCTTTTCTTGTTAAGAATATCCTTCATAAACTTCACATAGCTTGGTATTTGTTCGAAGACTTCAGCAAATGGAATATTAATTGTAAGCTTCTTAAAGATTTTCATAAATTTTGAAAATTATTTATTCAACTTTTGTTGACGAATTCTCCGAGGAAATGGAGGTGGTGGTTTTTCCAAGTTAATTTTAAGTGGAGAAATATGTCTCTCTAAACCTTTCAGAAAGTCCTCTTCAGGCTCTTCAATTTATTTTCTCTCTACTTCAATATCTTTTTGAGCTCTACCTTCCAATTCTCTTCCTCCTCTCAGTTGAACGACTTTTACTTGCCCTTTATTCTAATCTTTTATATTTACTTGTGTATTACTAGGAAGTGTTCCTTGGGATCTATTAATTAATGAATTTATTATTTGTCCCAATTTATTCTCAAATTCTCAATATTTCTTCTCAATATTTCTTATTGTAGCTCCTTGACTTTCTAACTGATTTCCCATTTGTAACCTACTTTTTCTATATACAACTTTTTCTCCTTGAATTTTGGATTACTGTTAAAACCTAGAGGATAAGTATGTTTATAATTTATATTCCCTTGAATTATTATTCCCTTGGTTGTCCCTTGGTTGTTCCATTTTCCCAATGGGTTTACTTGGTTGGTCCCCCATTGCTGATTATCTTGAGGTATTATTCCAGTTAAAGTTAGGATGGTTCTTCCAACCTGGGTTATAATAGTTTGAATATGGGGTTTGAATATGGGTTTTATTCTGCTTGTTGTTTATGAAATTCAAAGTTTCTAATGATGCTTGAGAATCCATCATTTGGTATATTTTGAATGTTTTGGAGGTGGATTTTATCTTGGTTGATTTTTGCTGAGAAAAATTCATTCCAAATTAGCAACTTGATTTGCAATTGTAGCAACTTGATTTGCTAACTTTGCAAAAGCATCAGATTCATGAATATTGGCTACTTTCTTATGATTTACCCTCTCAGAAGGCCATTAAAAATTATTATGAGCCACCTGTTCAAGTAAAGCATAGTCATAAAATGGTTTTGACATCAATGAACCGTCAACAGCAACATCGATAATAGATCTAAGAGATCCAACCAATCTATTGTAAAAGATTTAAATTATTAACCAATCTGGTATAGCATGGTGTGAACCCTTTCTCAGTAGTTCTTTAAATCGTTCTCATGTTTTATAAATAGATTCCCCTTCAAAATGAGAAAAAAATGTAATATCATTTCTAAACTTCCTAATTTTTTATGGTGGAAAATATTTAGCAAGGAATTTATACGCTAAATCACCCCAAGTTCTGATAGATCCAGATGCCAACGAATGCAACCATATCTTAGCCTTATCCCTTAGTGAGAAAGGAAAAAGTCTAATTCTTATAGCACCATATGATACACCATCATATTTAAATGTAGCACACAACTCTAGAAAAGTGTCAAGATGTAAATTTGGATCTTCAGTTGGTGGTCCCCCAAATTAATTATTTGATAGCATTTAGATAATAATGGGTTTAAGTTCAAATGAATTAGCCACTACAATAGGTTTTTGAATACTACAATGAAGTTCATCCACCGTAGGGTTTACATAATCTCTTAAGGGTCTAAACTCTTGATTAATTTCAGTATTTTAATTATTTTGGTTTGTCATTTCTTGAAATTTTTTATCTTTTTCAGTAATTTTGAGTTTTTTAATTTTTCTAATAGTTCTTTTTAATTCAGAGTCATAAGACACTAGTCCTATAGAATCTGAACTACACATACATTACTTCGAAACAACATAAAATAAAATAGAACACACAAACAAGAGCTTTATATAAAAACAACACTACAATATCCCTATAATAAATTTTAAATAAGACATTATAAAAATAGAAATTTGTTTTCTAAAAATCTCTTCAAAAATTTTATATTTTGTGCCCGACAACGACGCCAAAAACTTGATCCCGATTTTATATGTCAATACGATCTATGTAATTATATTCTTAATTTCTCCTTACTTAGAATTTTTACTTTACAAAGGCGTCAAAAACTTGATCACCAGCAACAGTTAGGCAAAAACTTGACTTCGAAGCAAATAAGATTACAATTTTTATATTTAAATATTGGATACTATGCAAGTATACGTATCATTATCAAGTAATATAATATTTTTTGATTAAACGCCGATAATCAAGCCCACAGGGACAAGTATGCAACTACAATCAGAAGAAGATAGATAACAAATTCTACTTGGCAAAATATTCTTACTCAAACAATAGATACAATAATAAGAATGAAAGTTTGATTCTTTTTGTAAATTTTTTATAATTGAAAGCAAAGTAGACAACTAAATAAACTTAACTAGATATTTGTAAGATGAAGACGATATATATGAAATATCTTTTTCCTTATCATGAATCAGTAACAAATATAGGAATTCTGTTGTGGAAGGTTGTGGAAGTATTCAAATTATAGGAATTCTGTTGTGGAAGTATTCAAATTATGTTGTGCCAAATAAGCTTTACCCTTACTAGAGATTTTACTAGAGATTCTATAAAGAACATTAACTAATTTAAAGTTTGAATAGTCTTGAAGACGGGTTAGATAGGGAAGATACTAGTTCTCACTCTAGAGTTCCCTTTCCTCCCTCCACCTAGGGGCTAACATCTCGTATCAAAACCTAAAACTATCAATCAAACTCAATAGATTGAATTGGTGGCTTTAGCTTGTCACTCTAAAGTCCTCTAATTCTACGCCCTTTAAAGTTTATTTCCCCATTTATTTGCATTCAATCATATGAATTACATTCTCATCCATACAATCTCATGTGATTTTTATCATTTGTTGACTGTGTTGACTGAGACAATACCATCTCTTACTATTTGTTGACTGCAAATCTTACATTTCAAATCTTACATTTCCTCACAACAGATATTAACATCTTAATTGGCCAAATCAAGAAGTAAATGAAGTACAAGGCTTAAAATCATCACAAATTATTCTGACATAAAAAATTAATACTTCACACAACTTCCATCCAATACTTAATCACTTATCATTTTAAGGAAAAAGATAAAAAAAACTACTCATATATTATGGAGAAAACACAACCATACTTATGTTTGAAAGTAGAATCATGCAAACAAACAAGAAGTCAAAATTAAAACCAAATGTAATGACAAAAATAATGTAATAACAAAAATAAAACTTATCTCAAATCCTCTCTAAAAAAATCTTGAAGTTCCTTTGAATTTCTTCCTTCACTTACAATACAAAAAAAACCACAAAAAAAAAAAATAAAAGGGGGCGGCAGCGTGTGGCTATGGGCGTCGACGGTGTGTGTGGGTGACTAGAAGGGGGTGGACAATCCATTAGTTCTTCAATCCAAGTCTTCTTTTAGAATTTTCCGAAATGTGTCTTGGTGTCTCTTCAAAATGTGTCCACATTCAATGAATCTTCCAGGAGTTGCCTCCTTTCAAAAGCCAGTTGAATGTATTTTTGTGTCCCTTAACTATTTCCCACTTTTTCACTAACGGTTGTTTCAAACACCTCTTCAAAAATTTGTCTAAATTCATTAAATCGCCAAATAACTATTTTTGACGCTTAAGCGCAGCCTTCTCTGTTTTATTGGAGCTTAAGCGCCATAGTTCTTTTGCACATCTTTTTCATTTTTGCTCCATATTTGATTCTTTTTCACTCATTTCTCCATTTTTCATCCATTTGAATTTGATACCTGAAAGAAAAAAAACACAAATACCTTTGATTAAAGCATAATATCTCAAAAATAGGTATAAAAATGTGTACATAAAGATCATATATTTTAGATGTATCACTGAACCATATCAACCAAGCTCAGCTGACTGAGTTGATCTTATCTGATCGAGTGGAGCTCAACTAACAGAGCTGATATTACCGATTCAATATTAATTCAGCTTTGCCTTCCAAGTCAGGATATCTTTTTATAAATAACGATAGATTACTATTCACTCATCTCTCTGTCTCTGTCTCTCTCTCGTTATTTAAGCTCTATTCTTGGGAATGATTCATAAAAAAATTAGGATTCAATAAGCTGTAAGCATTCAATCGATTTGGAATGAATAGGTTTTCAAATTGGTCACACTGATTGCAATTTGAAAAATCGAAAATATCAAATTTTTGAAAAAAATGAAGTCACCAACTAAAATTTAATTTGATTTAAATTATTTGATCATGAATAAATAGAAATTCAGTTGTTAGTTGGAGTTCTGTTATGAAGGAACATCAAGAATTATATATTTTATATGTACAATGTCTAATTAATTTCTCGAATCCTCCATTTACTTTCATATTTATGCTTTTTTCCTTTAAATAAGATTTAAAATCAAAGTAATAACCAAAAAAATCTAATATATAGATTTTTAATTGCATTGTGGTTTAAATCCAATTATTAGTTTTTCCATTGAAAGACTTTTTTACATTTGTAGCACTCAAAACATTAGAATTTATGTATTGAACACCTTAACTTTGATTTTTATTGTATAAAGCACTTGAGACTTATAAATGTACACATAATAAATACTCCATAACCGTCTGTTGCCTTGGTCACTTAGTGCCGCGCGGGAAGGCGACAAGTACCTAGGTGGCCACACACTTGATAGCTACGAGAAACTCACACTGTCGTTATCTGCTAACCCCACTGATCCACATGCTACACACACCTCAACAACAAAACTAGGCTTTGAAATGTATCTCTTGTCCTCCAACTTCCTTCTTGCCTCTAGTGTTTTTGAAACTCTGCAGCTCTTTTCTCTTCTTATTGTCTTTGTCCGCATCCATCGATAGTGAAAACGTCCTTGCTAGTGGTGTAGCAATAGGAGGAAAATTCTCCTTTATCAAAAAAAATGGAGAGCACTGCGATCGAAAAGGACCACAAGAATTTTCTCGCTATTTCCCACGATGAAGCAACAACCAAGTGGGACTCTAGGCATAGATCCATTTCACTAGAACTTGACGTAAAAAAAAAGCAGATTCTGACTATGGGAGGCGATGTTTCTCACTATAGCTCGTGTTGGCGAGTCAGTGGAAGAGGTCATTGGAGCATGGCAACTCCTCTACTTCAACCTCAACGACGTTTAGATTCATCACGCCAAAACAAAAAGTTGTAAAGAAGAAAAAAAAATGAAAACTTTAGTGAATAGAAGGCAAGGAATCAGAAAGAAGGATTCAAAAGAGGAAAGTTTTACTAGGGTTCAGTCGGTGATGTTGTAAAAGATGAGGAAAATTGTGCAGGCAGACACCTAGAGGCCATATATCATAAATGAGTGATTTTTTATGACGAAAGGGGTGAAATAACGAACATACCCGTGGTACCGACGTCGAAAAATCCTTAACTATCCCGTCCGTTGTGGTTTTGGTGCTACCCCTGAGGAAGCTAGAGAACCTATAGAGTGGTCAATCTAGTTTCAGAGATGATGGCGGTCATTACTGGTTTGAGATTGAAAGAGGACGAATCCCAACAAATTTCATGACCTTTAATCTTGCGATGAAGTATGCTTATGCGATTAATTTGATCATTTTATTAATGGAAGGTGACAAAATGTTATTTTTTTTTTTTGCATATTTATGAGTTTGAGATGCTTCATATATAAATATTGATGTTTAGATATAATAAACGTATATTCTGATATTTTGATTGCTATATAAAATTCCAAAAATTAAAATGGTTTCTTAAAATCAGACCGACTTAGCCAAAATCACTTTGACTCGTTCAATTTTTCAATTTTGACGAAATACTGGACACTATCGACCCTACACAAAATACAGCTCATTTTATTCGCGCAGAGTCAGTCTGCATGGGGGAAGGGAAAATATTTGGGTACGTAAGACTTACGCAAAGTTGCTCATCTCAGCAGATTACTCAGAAGATATATGAATGTTATATTCGAGTTATATCCCTTCTATAACTTTCTTATAACATAACTATAATCTATAAATAAATTCAATGCTCCCGTAACATAACATAAAAATGTGAGTAAGTTCAAGTAGTTACAAGTACAAAAGGGGGCGGTTCACAGTTGGAATTCTGCGTCTCTATCGACGATGTCGGCTCCTGGTACGTCTTTCGGCTTTCTCGTTTGCTCTCACCTGGAACGTTTAAGTTTAGGGTTTTTGGCGGAACAGACACAGTGATGAAGGACGGCTTTTTCTAGAGTATCAAAACAGGCGGACCTATCGTCCGCGGATTGGAAATAAACATAGTTTGGTTATAATTGTGGGGAATCGGCCCTATATTTAGTTCTTTAGTGCTACATGAAACAGGCCAGTTAAGTGTTCCCCCATAAAATGAATAAAGAATGCGGAAAATCTGAAGCACCATTCAAGAAGAAGTAAATGCAAACATAATCACATTGACGATGAATTGTCTCATTTTTCCAGTTTGTTAAGCTCTGTATTTGATTACTTGTTCAGCATCATCGGATTGACTTATCGTACTGTTACCCAACCTTTATGTTTCTAGTTATTATGGTAATAAACTAGCAGCTGCTTAGCATGCTAACCATTGCTATTTCACATGCTGCAGATTCATTGAAATTGCCTGGTTATTCACTCCAGGATATATTGCTGGTGACTAGCATCACAGTAGGTTAAATCTTCAAAAGAAGTGAATATAGGCAAAATTATTTATGCGTTCGCTCATGTACTAGATATGTACTCACCAATAATACTCATTGAGAGTTGCATGTCTAGAGGACTGTCCAACTGTATATTAAGTTATTCAATGTGTATTTATAGTGGGCATTATGCAATATTTATATACTGGGAACTGTTCAAGTTATTGTTGCTTGGTAGGAAATTTGAGAAGGTGGTGTAGCTTGCTTATTTTGAAGTGGAAGAAGAGGTGATTTTCTTGGTGTCACAATCCGGCCTGATAGCTTAGATTTAACAAAGTTAAGAACTACAGTATGATGATATTAACATTTTATTTATTTTTTAGTTATTTTCATAACTTCTAATTTATACTAGAGTCATTAAGAAATCACAAATTAGACTAAATAGAAATTTAAATCATCCATAAACAATCACATAGTCTGTAAGTAAAACATCGAAATCAACACACAACAGTATCACTACACAGAAGTAAACAATACAATAGCCATTAGAACAACATAATATCGATCAGAAGTAGTCTTGTAAATTAAATCTCTTCTATCATATATGTCAACATAGTAGTTTACTTAAACGAAAAAATTAGTTTAAACAGTAACTTTACACGACTTAGCGAATAATTTCAACCTTATTATACATTAAATTAATATGCAAATGCTATGCGTGAATGATAAAATAATGCCATTCATTACTTAATAATATTGTAAGCTTTTATTTTAACTTTAATTATTTCTGTTTCAATTTAAATATTTACCATTTTTATCATCTTTAAGAAGTCATCATGATTATCTTAATACCTGAAGGTATCATCAAAATTGTACCCCGTATGTATCAGCAAAATTTTGCATTCGAAGGTACATCTTCACCATTTTCATTTTCCTTTTCATGCACGGGTACATCTCATCTCATGCCAGTACCATCTGGAGGTAATCTTGAATAATCTAAGCTTTCAATTTCATTTCCTTTAAGTTACTTCCTTTTAAAGACATTGAAGAATTATATTTTTATTTCATTTCTTTCAATAATTTCTAATCCTATAACATTCATATAATTATAAAAATAGTTGTCTGAAGTATCAAGATAAGTCTTTATCTACTAAAACATCAATTTAATATATATAAGAAAGTAATTACTCACCTTTGCCTTAAATGATGTCTTTATTATCTTAATTCTATGATTACTTCCTCACCTCCTCCTTGACTCTTCTTCTTTTGCCCAAATCATGATCCAAAGCCCTAATTCAATGAATCAAATTTTCTTTAATCACCATTTAAATTTAAATCATACTTAATAGCATCTATTTAATTAAACAAAATATTTTATATAAATAAACATCCAAATTCTTACCTCCACTAAAGTTACTTCTTCTAAAATTTCAATCCAAGATCCTTCATCTTTTACTTAAATACATCAAAAAATCCAAGATCCTATATTGAAATTAACCATAAACATAACTTAATTGTTTCTTTATCTTTTGCACAAATATTGATCTTAATCTTTCTCCAAATCGGGACTTAATAGCTTCGTTCTTGATTTCAATTGCACTTAAAATAAATATTTTAATAATAAACTTAAATATATATAATCTTAAAAGTGAGGCTCTTATATATATTTAATGATTAGGCCGTGGCAAAAGTGGTATCAGAGCCCAATGTTTAATATTAATTAATTGAGTACCGATAAAAGAGTCATAGAAAAATTATAAGAAAATTTTAATAATAAAAAATAAAATTTATAGTTGACTCAAATTAATAAGTATATCCATTTAGACATAGAGCTACAACCGAAATTATAGAAGAAGGGAGCCTAATAGAAAATGCTTGAAGAGTTGAGACATGCAGTTTAACGGCTCAATTCAGTTACATGGGGAGAGGAAACAAAGATAGCCTAGAGGATTCAAAGAGTTAAGTAGTTGGAAAAGGAAATGAAGAATCGAGAAAGAGGAAAAGAGAGGTCGGGAGAATGAATGAAAGGGTAGAAGAAGCGAGAAGTGTTAGGAAGCCAAGGAGGTGAAATTTCACACTATAAATTGTCGGACGACTTACCTTCCTACCGGGCGGCTTGTCTGTGGTGAAGGATGACGAGAGGGAGGAGTTTTTGTGTGCGTAGAGGAGATGAGACCAATGTTCGAAGAAGGATAAAAGAGTCAGCCGCTACTTCTGATCGTGCGAAGAAGGATGAAATCAAGCACTCAGAGGTAAGTATGATAGGTTTAATATTAGATTGAATTGAAAATAAATGGTCTCATGTAAAGTAAAATAATAATAATTTTTAGCTAATTAAAATAATTTTAATTTATTAAACTTATAATAACATAATCAATAAAATAATTTTTTAATATATATACATGTTTATTTTGGGAGTTTCATTTTAGTTGAGTCGACGTCGGGGCAAAATCTTATCGAATTGATCGACATCTAGGTAAATACTCGTACTTTTAAACTATAACAATAATTTGTTTCTTCTAAAATATTTTTGTATGTGATATATTTGTGGATGCTTTGTTGTGATTGTGCCGTTCTTTTCTTTATTGGTCATATTATTGTGAATTTTGTATTTATTTACTCATACATTTTAGTGTATGTTTTATATAGTATGATTAAATATGATGAACCCATATATTTATGTTGGTTGCTTGTATGACTGACTATGATGGAATAACCCTTGATGGTACTAGTGGGGAACACTAATGTACGCGTGCATATTAATAAAATGATATTATTATTGATGTGTCTTAATTGACACAATTTTAGACGTTGCCTCTTATGATGGTTGCATATATGTAAAATGATATTGATATGATAATGATATAGACCCATTTGAACAACATGTCAAATGTTTATATTGATTCATACATAAACTTAACTGACATGCATATTGTTCTTTATTTTTGTTGTATTGTTGAGTTTAGAAGTATGAGTATTCAATGTGTTTTTAGCCCACAATTGTTTTAATTAATTTTTCGAGTTTAATTAAATTTTTAAAAGATGAGCAATAGACGAGAAAATATTTATAAAGACGCGGACAACCATCAACGAAGTAATTATAATTTATATCATTTTAATATAATTTTTAGTGGCTCTTTCATATGTCAAATTGTGAGTTAATATAGAAAACTTAATTCACCCGTTCAACTGTCAGTTCCCGCCATAGTTAATTCCAAGCCCCGGGTCGGGTCATGCCATTAATGTCTAGATTTAGTGACTGGGAGGGAGGTGTAATGAAGAATCAAAGAAGAATTGATGAGTTGTGAGAAACAAAATGAGGAGTCGGGAGGTCAAAGAGAGGGGAGGTAAAGCGGAAGGATCAAGACGCCGAGTAGATGAAATTCGCTTATAAATCATGACAAAAGACCTAACTGGGAGTCTAGTCGAAGAGGAAGACGAAGAAAGAGTTCTGTCGAGCTTCAGTGGCTAAATAACCCGCATCCTAACGTACCAACTAAGATGAAGAAGAGATAAACAATCATCGTAGAGGAGGAGAAGAGGGGTGACGTCGGTGCCGAGCTGTGATTGAGGAAGTTGCTGTAGCTCCATTGGTACTATCAAACAGGCGAAGACGCCCGTGAGAGAGAGAACCGAAGCCAGCTTGTGTGTGATCTAGATCTCGCAGAGAAGAGGAGCCAAAGTTGTTGAAGGAGGAAGTCTCTCCGTGTGCTTCTCTGCGTCGAACCGAGTGATCGATGAAGGAGGAAGAGGAGCTCTCAACCTAGCCCTAGCATGCGAAGGAAGAAGAAAGTCATACGGGTGATGAACCGAGTCGAGCCTTTGGTAAGGTAAGAATATTAAGTTTTATATATATATATATATATATAAATATTATTATAATAATAAAATCAAAGATTTATTTGAAATATGGAAATAAAATTTTCACTTGAGCGAACATTTATCGAATATTGAATAAAATCATTAATGTCGATTTAATTGAAGTTTTGATAGTCAAATTAAAATAACATAAATACTTAAACTGAAAATTCTAATCAAGAATTAAAGTTATATAAGTAGTTAATAAATTAATTAAACATAATTAATGATATGCTTAAGATTATAATTTTATGATATTTTAAGCAGCTAACTGTTAGAGACAAAGATTAAACATCTTTGAAACAAGTACAACATCATGGTGAGTATTTTTTACTTCTAAATTATGGTAATAATACTGTATTTTTTTTTTAAACCACTCGCTTTAGAAATTATATATCTTGTTACTGTAACTAGAATAAGATTATTCTAGCTTATTATTCAATTTGATCATTTAGAAATGAATGTGACTGATTTGCATAGTATTGCTTTTAACCACACATGCATGTTATACGATATTGGATTGATATTTATAATGTAAACAAAATGATTTATAGTATGCTTGCATGTGCATGTTTTGTTATAATAGAACACTCTTTGATGATACCAGTGAGGGAACATTAATCTACTCGTGTACGTAAATGGAAAATGATATTAATATTGATGTGTTTTAATTGACATAATTTTTAGACGATGCCTTCTGTGACAGTTGTATAGATATTAAATTATATTGATATGATGATGATATGTACCCCTTTAAATAGCATGTTAAATGTTTATATTGATTTATAAAGAAGTTTAACTGACATGCGTACTATTCTTTCTTTTTCTTGTATTACTTTAGTTTATAGTATGAGTATTCACTTACTCGTTTAGCTTACAACTATTTTAACTAACTTTTCAGATAAATTTTAAGTAATTAAAAGATAATCAGTAGAAGAGAAAATATTTATAGAAGACGAGGACAACCATCGATGAGGTAATTATAAATTATACCACTTTAATTTAATTTTGGCTTCTTCATCTGTTAAATTGTGAGTTAATATAGAAAATTTAATTCACTCTTTTGACCGTCCATTCCCGCCTTGGTTAATTCTAAGTCCTGGGTCGGGTCGTAACAGTAATGTCCATTCCCGCCTTGGTTAATCCTAGTTCCCAGGTTCCCCTAACAGATCACTACTCTATTCCCCACCCTCCCTTTTAATTCCTCTATCTACAGAAATTCCAGGATTTTCTTGACTTTAACTTCAAGTTACATAATTATCCATCTTGTCTTTATGGCTCTGGGCCAAGTGTTAGACTCATTGTAATCCTAGCTAAAGCCGTCCCTACCATCACCCTCCAGAAGCAATACCAATCCAATGCCAACCTTCAATTTCCTTTAACAACCAACCTACATGTCATTGTAAATATTACTTTTATCTTCTTGCAAAAATATCTTTTGACCAACAGCCCCCATTAGAGAGAGCAGGAAGAACATTATTGAGTAGTTGGCGAAGTCAATAAGCAGGTTAGTGTGGTTGGTTGCACAAGCGAGGATGAGACTGACAATCAAGTTCAAGTGGGTGCATGTGATAATGGATGCAACAATAGGAGGCATATGAGTGAGTCGCAACGATGCTTGAGAGAGTAGGCAACTAGCAATGAAAGGCAGTGACAATGTGATTAAGCATCATGCAATAATATAGGATGTGCTAGGTGGGTAACGAGTGACTGTGTGCACGAATATTCTCAATAAAGTCATGCATGTGACTGCAAAAATGAACAAGAGGTTTGTGCATGTGAGTGAGGGTGGCTAGGGTGTGGGATGGGACTTGTGGTGGGACCAGAGACGGGTCAGTTTTGTGCATGTCTAGAGTTTTTCTTCTTGGATTTCATGATGATAGGAAACAAAAATCTTCTCATCTTTTTGACTTGTATGAAAACTTATTAGGAGCAATGCCAAATTACGAGGATAAAATTCAATATAATATTTTTTCAATGTTAGGGTTCCTACTTAATAAAACAATGCTACTAAATACGTCAGTTCCAAAAAAGGAGATTTCTCTTTGCTTAGTAAGCCTTTGTTTAATTGTTTTTGCTATTTCAAGTCGGGTTCTGAACTTAACGAACCTGGCATTAAATTTTAATTGGCCGAGAAGTCATCAGATTCAAATTTCTATTCTTGAGCAGGCTTAGACTTTTGCATCTTTACTTGATTTGACTAGAATCCCATTTTACTAGTGTATTTATTTACTTCAAATCTTGAAGCTGTAAATATTATTCTCCATTTTCCCTAAGGTTTACGTGTTAATGAGTTTCCCTATTTAATACATTCTTTTTCTTGTTGTCATGAATAAAATGAGAATAAATTTATCTATCTTTCTCAGGAGTGTCTGAGCAAAGGGTTGAAATTTTAAACAACTATGGACAGAAACTTGTTGGTATGCTGCATTTAACAAGTTCCAAGAATTTGGTCATCTTATGCCATGGATTTCGCTCCACAAAGGTTTGTTTGTTGGAGAATATGTTCGTTTATTGGAATACTTCATGGCATTTATGTGTTACACCATGCATATAACCTTCTATTTCATGTGATGTTGTTCCCCCTAGCTATATAATGAAAACAGGCTTAATTTGATTTTTATTTGTGCTCTTAATGTACGTACAACTTCATTTCAATTACGATAGATGTTTTCACAAATAGGAAATGTGCTCTATTCTAAACGTTTTGGAGATGCATTTGCACATTTGGCAGATAGAGAAAGCACATTCCTTTATTAGGATGGAGGAAAAAAATTATTTGAATAATTAGACTAAGCATAGAAATTTCTTGACATGTTTAACTTATTCTGAGAAGTTATTCACAGCAAAACGAATTGGAAGTGGACTAGAATCTAGATTTAACAAAATTGGATGGTTTGTGGCTTAGTGCATTTCCCATCAGAGATAATACTTGCTAAAAAACTGTTATTATTGCATGTGAACTGTGCTATGTTTCCTGGATATCTAGTTTCCTCCAATTTAGGGGCTTACAACAGGCAGTTTATGTTGAATGCTCCCATATCCTTGATTATTTTATTTCCGCTTTATGTTGATTACTTTTTTTTTTCATCATTTTCCTCTCGCCCACTCTCCCTCCTGTTTGTCCACTCATTCTTCCCATCTCCTTCCATACACGGTGCACACTTTTGAAAATGTTCCTCTTACCATATACATTTCCGTAGATATTGTATTTGCATGCAAAATCTTGGTTCCCATTTAGATAACTTAGAATGGATCTCTTTTAAGCCCTCCTAACCTTATTTCCTTGCATTTTAAAAGTTGATGGATTAAATATTGTAAGATGAGATCTTTATCAAATAAATTGGTCAGAGGTCCTCAAAGTTATGGTTCGGGATCATTTACAAATATTCCTTGGTTGAATTAATATATAATATAGATGATTTTTTTTTAATTTGAGCATTTAACTTATAATAATTGGTTCTCTCATTTGATTTCCCTTTTTAAGGACTCTTCATGTTTAAATTGTTAGTTAAAGTAGTATTAGTTGGTTTTCTTTAAGGCCCTTTGATGCAGCACGACCCTACAAATAGGCTAAATCGGTTCACAAATGCTCAACTAGAAGCCTAAACGACTAGAATCCCCTATGAAGGCTAAATCGGTTCACAAAGTCCGAATGATCAGAAGTCCAGATGACCATAGGTTTAGATGACTAGGAGCCTAAACGACTAGAAGTCCAGATTAACAAAAGTTCGGACGACCAGAAGTCCAGATGAAGGCAAGCCAGGATAGATCCTCTAATCGTCAATGCCAACAGAGAGCCGACCTAAAGGCCTTAGGAGAGCATTTTGGAGTCAGTGAAATAGACCGCAAAAGATCCAAAGTCATGTGAGTTTCAATTAATGAATCATTGCGATCACTTTTTTTTTGTATTAAAATTCTCTCATTTTTATTGCAACTTCGCTTTCAAGAGGCAAGAGAATTGTTAAACTAAACATGTATACATAAGATGTGTCAGACTGAATCTCTTAGAGGGACAACTAGAAGCCCGGACGACCAAAAGCCCAAAAGAACAAAATTTTAGACGTCTGACAGCTCGGACGAGCTTGAAAATAGTGAGACATCAGCTCACTTATGTAAAATGACCAAAATAACTTGTATTTATATATAAATAGTGAGACACTAGCTCACATATGTAAAAAAACCAAAATAACTTGTATATATATATACATACATACATATATATATATATATATATAT
>NW_018230322.1:135688-137699 GCF_001263595.1 Phalaenopsis equestris | reverse complement strand
TGTGATATATATATATATATATATATATATAGATCAAGGGCAAATATATTAAAATAGAAAAGATATAGATAGGTTGTGTAAGTAGGCCCAAAAAAGGCACCCACCCACACGGTACAACGCACACGAAATCCCAAAAAAGATAGGTACATGTAAGCTCCAAAAACCAAAAACTGCTAAAACGCAGATTAGGGGTGAATCAATTTAGTCTTGCCTCTGCCTCTAGTCCTAGGAAAGGAGCCGACTAACAAATTGGTGAGATGCGTGCCATTACCCGAAGTAACCAACGTGTCATCCATTAAGCTCCTGAGCTCGAGAAGGCCTTCATTTTTTTTTCTTTCACCTGGATGTGTAAACCTATCATTCCTCATCCAAAGACTATCTCATCTGATCAGCGTGTTGGTTAACAAAATGCCTGACATATATAATCTGATGAGCTCCTTGCGTCTGACTAACAGTAACAACTTGCTCGTTCTGATGAAGTAGTAGAACCACAGTAGACAAATTTCCAACAACGATAGATTCTAGTGTGTGTGAAGTCTGAATTGTCTCCTTTGCACCTAATGTTTCCTGAAGATGAGGAGCTGCAAGACTATCCTGATTATTAGTCCGAACATTATCCCTTGTGAGCAAGGATTCTTCAGTATTGATTTCAAAAAGGTTTGGTGTTGTAGGTTGCACAGTAGAACCATCCAACAACACATCAATCGCAGTAACAAAAACAATATTGTCAGGAGGGGGTTCCCAGGGGCAATAAAGTCAGACACTAACTCCTTTCTTGTGGTAAATCCCTCCACAGGTGGAGCAGATGTGTCCAGAGCAGTTAGACTCATCGTTATTCATTTGAGCTTTAGGTTTCAGTTAGGGTGGAGCCTGTGACTTTTGTCAAGGGGATGCCCAAACATCTTATAATGTGTACAATAAAAGGGTTTATGTTCCATGACAATTTGTTGTCAATATCTATTATGTGTTATACCTAGCCATACTTCTGTAATATCAGGTAAAGTAATATCCATTTCCACAAGTGTTCTGGCAATAGAAGGTCTGGTCAGATTGAAGGTATATCTAGCTTCATAGGATCCTCATGTATGACCCAATAAAGTAGAGAACCTGATGATTAAAGAAATGCAGCTTGAGACCAGGTAAATTAAACCATACCGGTACAGTAGGAGGCTCATGACTTGGGTCAAAATCAGGAGACCTCTTAAGCAACTTCATTGACTTTCCTGCAATGTTAATATATTTTTTAGAGAAAATCCGAGCTTAGTCTTCAGTCGTGGTCAACTGAATCAATACATGCCTCCCATCAATAAGTCCCACTTTCCACTTTCCTACTAGTTTGAGATCTTCAAAATTTTTTATGATAACTTCCATAGGAGGTGCCCCCACTGAAATTTTTCGATAACAACGAACTTGCATTTCTCAGTCAAGGTTGAGGTTTTTAAATCAGAGAAAAAGATAACTGCTTTCCCACCCTCTTTACTTATATTCTTAACAAAAGGCCGACTCCTCCAGATGGTTACCCAGCACATGGGCGAAAGAAACTTTCCCTGGTTCAGCCAAAAGCGGAGGAATTGTACCCATCAAAGCAGACGGTCGTGAATGAAACCAGACGTGAAGGACGAACAAAACCAGACGCGAAGCAGAGAGTTCGATGAAGCTGGCAGTCGCGACCGGACGCGAGGGAGGCGCGTCGGGTCGAAGCTCCACGACGCCGCAGAAGCCAAGCACCGAGCCCTTTAGCCTGTAGATGAGAGCTAGACGCCCGCAAAAAACTTCGGGTCAAAGCCGAACGCACGACGCCGAACGAGTCGCGAGCCCCTCAGCCTGCGGACGATGAAGCACGAGCGGTATGTCACACGAAACAGAAGAAAACAACGAAAGAGCGAGCACTAGCAATGGAGCAGAAAACCAGGGTATGGCATAATGGTGAAACCCTAGCAGAGCGTAACCGAAGAAGACGCCGCCATCGATATATGTATGTATGTATGTATGTATATATATATCTATATAT
>NW_018230322.1:110850-135659 GCF_001263595.1 Phalaenopsis equestris | reverse complement strand
TATATATATATACATACATACATACATATATATACTCATATGTATTTATGTATGTGTACATACATACATACATACATATTTATGTATGTGTATGTGTATGTATATGTATATGTATATATCTTAAATCTTTGTTTTACCCATCCCTTCTCTCCCACAACTGTTCTGCGAACTTGGCATAGTTGGGCAGAGCAGAGCTCTGGATCGGGCGAAAACTGAGAGCTGCTGCTCTCATTTACTGTTTCAAGAAGGAACCAACAAGCTAAGTGGAAATTGAGGTGGTTGGGAGGTAATTAAAATAAAATTTTCAAATATATATTATTATATATGTATAACAAGTGAAGTTTTCATTTTTTTTCCTTACTATTGCTTTCGTTTTCCCCCATGCCCGTACGCAATAGGCAGGTGGAAGTGCAAAGTTGGGAAGAAACCTGAGAAGGATTTTTGGGTTTTAATATAACTTAAATACATATATGTATGTAAAGCTAGTTCATTTTAGTGAATCTAAACCTGTTATTTATGCATTCCTAATTACTGTAATCTACAATAAATTAATTTAGTGCTTGCAGCAGTGTAGGAAAAGAGTAAAAGGGGAAACAAAAGGAAGAAAGAAATTGAAGATAGGAAATAAATAAAGGAAATATAGAATTGAATGCACGGAAATATATTTGACGTAGGAAATTCATTTGAGGTTATTAAAATGTTTTAAATTAAGAACTTAAAATTCCAAAGGAATAATGAATTCCAGGTAGTGCACTTTAGAGCTCGAGAAGAGTTTGGGAAAACCTTTTGTGCAGCTGCCTTGTCAATTCAGCGGACATAATAATGTGCTAAATTAAAAACAATATTTTTATTTATGATATTATGTAAGATATTGATATAAGCTTATATTTAAAATTTTTTGTGTATTGTTGAATGCTTGTATATGTTATAGAAAAATAAACTTGACATCTTTAAAAAAATTAGTAGGATGACTTTGTAAGAGATTTTAATTTTTGCTTTATTCCACCTTAAACCAGACTGGAATTGCTGGATAAGTTTTTTAATTTGACTCAGGGTTTCAAGATAGCTGTGCAATATGAAGCAAAATTCACTTCTCTTTCATGCTCTTCATTATGTTAGCACTAAGGAGGAAAAATATTACAAATTTTTGGGTGACTTAGCAAGATTGACATTAATTTCTTTTGAAATAAGTGATTTCTCAGTGTAGGTTGAAAGGGTAAGAATGATAAAAATCTAGTCAAAACTACTCTAGATAGCAATGAGAAACCCAGGCAAACAAGCATACAATTTGTGATTAAAGAACAAATATTCAGAGCAAGAAGTTCAAATTTGATATCAAGCACAAGCCGATTCAATTATAAAAGCCAACGCGTGAGAAGTGTTTAGTTGGCGAATGCTTTAGATGTGGATAGGACATTATCAAATGAATTGATTGTTGGAAAAGGAAATGGACGGTGGACCATAGGCATTTCAAGGATAGGGGCTGCTCAAGAATCTTCGGGAAGGAAATAGGTCAAGCAGTTCTCAATTCTATAGGAACCCTCTAGTAGCAGTGAAACGTGAGACTTTAGAGCGCCGAAATGAACCAGGAATGAAGGTCAGAGTCTTTGTAATTACCCCTCATGAAGCCAAAGGATCTGAAGAAGTGATTACATATATAGTTCTAATTTTAGTCTGTTTGACACAAATTTATTCGATTGAGATGCATCACATTATTTTATTTCTAAAAAAGTTTCTATCATCTTATATATTGATATTGTATACTTTACTTTTGCACCAAGTGTTACTATGCCTTTGAGGAATAATTTCTACGCAAATACAAAATTTTTTATGCATGTTAGTATTTTCGATTGGAAGTTGCTAGCAAAACTAATTATAATAACAATCCAAAAGTTTGATGTAATATTGAGGATGAATTGGTTGCTCAAACATTTTGTAAGATTGAGTACTGGAAATAGAGAGTGAAGTTTAGTATGCTTTGTGAAAAGTTATATTTTCCCGTGACAAGAATGCAGTATTTTCTTTGATCTGTGCAGTGAAGATTAGAAAATGCATGTAAAGTGAAGAATATGGATTTTTGGCAGAGCTAGAAGTTCTGAATAAAGATGTGTATTAATTAAAATATATTCTGGTGATTGCAGAGTTTTTTTGACATATTTCTTGCATAGTTGCCCGGGTTACGCTTTAAAGAAAAGTTGATTTTAGTGTAGATGTGTAGGTGCGGACAATTGCAATTTTAATCTTTGTATATAATGACTCCTAAAGAATCACAAGAATTAAAATGTCACCGTAGGAATTAATAGATAAGTAGATAAAGGATTTATTAATCTTTGTATATAATGACTCCTAAAGAATCACAAGAATTAAAATGTCACCGTAGGAATTAATAGATAAGTAGATAAAGGATTTATTAGACCAAGTAACTCACTTTTGAGTTCTTTGGTATTTTTTTTCAAGAAGTAAGTGGATCTATTCTATTATGTATTGATTGTAGAGTTCTGAATAGTGTAACAATCAATGATGAATATCCATTACCCAGAATAGGTAATTTGTTTGATTAGCAAAGGCTGCTACTATATTTTTCAAAATTGATCAAGGAAATCAGTATTTTGCAATTGGGGATCCAAAAATCTAAAGATGCCGGATATTTACATTAATTGATAGTGCTACAAACTTTGATATACATAATTAAGAGAACATAGAAAATTAATCATGAATATCAGTTCATCGATCAATTTCAATCACAAAAGAGGTAGAATGTGCTGTAGATGAACATGCTGTTATTGAAAGTAAGATGCAATTTTGGGTTCCTACTTATTCTGATTTGAGACAGGATCTCTCACATGAAACTCATCATTCATGATATACAATTCACTCATGTAGCATTAAAATATACAAGAATTTGAAGTTGATATTCTGGTAGCTAGGAATGAAGAAAGATCTTCCTGAATATGTGTCGAAATGTTTAACTTGTAGTATTGTAAAGGAGCATTTTAATTATTTCTTATAACTAAGTGAAAATGGGAAGAAATTGCGATGGACTTCGTTGGAGGATATCTCAAATCCAGGTAAAGTCACGACAACATTTGGGTAATTATTGACAACAAGTGTTGCCCTCGCTTTCGGTCGAGGTGCAGTTTTCCCCTCCTTAGTAGCCTAAGATATAGCCGTAGGATCTTTCTGTTGACTACTCCTAGAAAACTAGTGAAGGAGCCCTCCCCGTTAGTAATTCTGAACTTTTCTTTGCTCGACTTGATGTTCCATATAGTAGCTTTGACTGCTATTGCTTAGCAGGTAAGGCTACTCCAAAGGAACTCATAGAGTATTCCTATAAGACTGTCGACCTTAGGATTGACTGTACTCGTTGATTTAGCGCCGCCGTCCTCTGCACCGTTATGTTGATTGAACTCATACCGGAATTTTGATAGGATTCGGACCGCGACGCGTTTTGACCCGATCGACGATGAGGTTGCCTGGACGACTCCGGATGATGAAAAGGACCGCTGATGCGTCTGGAACACCGTCTTTGCCTAGGGGGGATGTTCGTTTCATTGCGACGACGCGTCTTGGGGAAAATACATATTTAAATGTTAATTATAATAATAAATAATATTTTATTATTATTATTGTTATTATTATTATTATAATTAATAACTTATATTAAAAATCCTTAACCTAATTTCATTTTTCCCTCTCCCGTTTATTCCTCTCGTGCTTGTGGACCTCTGCCCTAGCCGCGGTTCGCTTGATTTCGCCTGGCCCACTACTTCGTGCCGTTGGAGTCTCGTTTCCGCACTCCTCACGCATGCGGGACGATCCCGCGACACATCCCTTATCGTATCTCATCCTCTGCCTCTTGCACGCCCGTATGGGGGCGTCTGCTCCTCTCGTTCCTTCGATTTCTTTTCTCACTTATTTCTTTAGCCTGTTGTACTTGGGTTGGTTTCCTCTTACTATTGGAGGAAGGATTGAAGTGGATGAGTGCTTCGAAAATTTCTGTGTGGCTTTTCTTTAATATATATATATATATATATATATATTGAAATACTTGGTACTCAGGCATTTAGAAATGGAAAATGTGAGCATGTTATAGGAGTTAGACTTGATTACTTGCTTAAAGTAAAAACAATTAGGAGGGTTGAAACATGGCTTTGAGACAATGTTAGCTCCTCTTGCAAGCATGTTAGAATATGTATCATGAAGCTTTTCATTTATTCTTATCCAGCATGAGACATTGGAATGTTTATTTGGTCTTTCACGCATGTGGGGCTCGGTTTTAGCTCCTGTGGTTGCCTCATTTGTTCGAAATCTATATGGAGTATGAAAAGATTTATTTTTGGAAGTCTCTTGAAGTCTATCTTGAAGGCTTGGTGTTTGATTTATCACTGCTCTTTCTCATTCAAGTATTGGTTCAGAAAAGGAATTTTTGGAGGCCTTGAAATGTTAGCTTTGAGATTTATGCATACTTCTTTACTTCATACTATCCTGTTCATATAAAATATATGCTGAGGGGGAGTTGTTTTAGCCATTGAATGATTCAGTTTTGGCCCTCGTTGGGTTCGGTTTTGGTTTCCTTTGGCTTTGCCTTGCTCGAAACATATGCTATGAAACAAAAAAAGAATTTCTTTAATTTGGAGGGTCCTATAAATTGTTTTGGTGGCTTGTTTTAACCCCTCATGAGGTATCCTTTTGTTTAAATACCTGTTGGAAGTTGTTTCATGCTTGGAATACTTAAGTTGGGGGCCTAAATATACTCTCTATGTTATTGTTCTTGTTTAAGTCATATATTGGCTCGATATCTTGATATTTCAAAAGCTTGTGAGCTGTTCCTTGGCTTTGAATGGCTCGGTTTTATCTTGAAATGACATAAATTTTTAATTTCTATTAAAGCTTGGATTTTAATCTATGCTCAGGCCTTGTCTTGGCCCTAAATAGCTCGGTTTTGGGTCTTTGTGGGTACTCGATTTTCATTGCAGGAGCATGAGAGGAGCATGGGATGTTAATTTTTGTTAATTTTTGTTGAGGCTTTGAAGCTTCTTTACTAGCTTTAAGGGTCTCGCTCTGGCCCTTGCTGATTTTCGATTTGCTTAAAAGTGGATGGATGTTAATTTATGTTGAGACCACGGTCTTAGTTTGTGTTGTAGCTTTTTTTTTTTGGCCTTGAATAGCTCGGTTTTAGCTTCCCTTGGACCTCTGTTTTACTTGCTTTGGTCCTACCCGTGAGCTCACCATTGAGATTTGCCCATCTTGCAGTCCTTACCCGTGAGACCTATTGGAGGTTGTTTGGTGTGATTTAGTCCTTCTTGTTGGGCTTGATTGTAGGTGGATTGTGTAGGTGGATTGAAATTATAGTTATATTTTGTACTCTCTTATGTATATCAAAGATCCTCATGGAATTGATTCGAGTTGCCTTGGCCGTGAGCCTTTCTTGTGCTTGAGCTGATTTTTCCTAACTTTGGCCATGAGCCTTGTTGAGTGGGCACTGCCCTTGTGGCCTTTGATTTTGCCTTCTAACTGTGAGATAAGTAGGCATAGGTCTGCTTCCTTTTTGTCCCCCACCCGCGGATTTGTGTTGTGTTCGGTTCCCGCTTGCCATCTGTGGTCGTGAGCTTCCTATATGAAATTTGGTTTGGTTTGTTCTGGCTTCTACCTGTGAGCTAGTTTGGGGTCCGGTTGTGCTTTTGTTGGCCATACCCATGACCCTCTACCCTCTTTTGGCTTTGTTTCTTGCCTTAGCCGTGAGTCTTTCCTGTTCCTTAACCCGTGACCCTCTAGCCTCTTTTGGCCCTGTTTCTTGACTTAGCCGTGAGTGCCTTGTTCTGTTGGTGGACTTAGCCGAGAGCCTTGGTGGCTGTCTTCTCTCCTCTATTGACCACCCCGACCGTGAGCGAAATCAAAAAGTTCTTTATATTGAAAATTTTGATTTCCGGCTCACCTCAAGCTTCTTCTCAGGAGTGTTGGTTTGGAAGTTGGAGGATCCTGATTTTTGCATTTGACATGATTTTTGGAAATATAAGTGGTCGCCGTCCCAGGTTTATATTCCTTTCATTTAAATTTTTAAGTTTGGGAGATTTCCGAATTTTATTTTAGGAGAATACTTGGTTGAGACGAATTGATTTCATAAAAGATATCTTTGGGGGTTTGGATACCGGCGTTAGGAGGTCATTTTGACTTGGGTTGATCCACTTATGAAAACGTGAGAAAATGATACTCTTTCGGATTGATTCAAGGATCTTCGGGTTTTCCTTTTTCAGGTTTTTTCGTCACGAGTTTTGAGAGTTGATTCATCCTTCGTTTTTTTCGATGTTTTAGGTGGATCAATCTCTCATCTCTCTCACCCCATTTTTGTTCTTTTTTTCCTTGCTTGGTTCAGTTTTTGATGCTTATGACCGATATATAAGTGTCCACGTATAACCTTTTGCTATACGTGAAACCATCAAACAAGGTCGCAAGTAGGTCGGTTTTGTTTTGGGGCTTAGGACGGTGATGACAAAGGCATACCGGAGATAAAACAGAATGATATGTCATCCTACGACATCGGGATCCGATTCAGGAACCCATCAGGATCCGATTCACGAACCCGGTGAGCTGTAGGATGACAGTATCATTCACCGACACAAGACTAACGGGAGTTGACCCGAACCTTCTTAAGTTGTTGGTAGCCTTATGCCCGACAGCGCGATCGACTCATTGACAACTACTTTTCAAAATTGATAAAAATAAATTTGATAAGAACAAACACACCTTTTTCTAAAGTAAAAATACATTTTTCGCTACATACAAAATTGATACAGCCCACTTTTCGCATGTTTGAAACCTATTTGCATGCTGAAAATATAAATTTTAAATACATTTTAAACATTGGTTGTCCACATGTTGATCACCTGTTTAGGCTAAGGAATACCCTCCTGAGTTAGGTTTGATAAGACACCCTTCTAGTTGAGTGGCGGACTTTATACATCTGGGTGACCGAGTAGCCTTCGACGACCCTCAAGTACTAATATATAGTTGAGTCTAGCCCCTACCCGAGTGCTTGCGGCCCCCTCTTTTTGGACTTTTTCATATGTTTTTCTTGGAATTTTTGGACAAAGCACTCGTGGTCTTTTTTCGGGATTTTCCCGTGTTTTCTATGATTTTAATCAATTTATTGATTCGTCGATTTCCTCGCTTTTCTCTAATCGTGAGTCTTTTGACAATCTTTCTCGAGATTTCTAGACGATGTTTCTTTGTTTTCGTTTATATAAAACATTTCAGCCTGCTTCCTCAAGTTTTGTTGCTTGTACCTGTCGCATCAATTACACTTAAGGAACAACGGATCTCCCGGATATACAAGTTTGTTTTATGTTTACAACATGTTATTCTTTTATAATCACTTCCCTGCTGTACCTTTTACTTCTCTTTACACTGCATGTTGTACTGCTTTTTTTACCGTGTACCCTATTGCTTGTCATGTGCTACATATTCTACTGTTATGCTATACACTATACAACGTCAATGTGTTATCTATAAAAATATCTGAATAACTACAATTATAGAGCTGCTGAATTTG
This sequence comes from Phalaenopsis equestris, assembly GCF_001263595.1. Classification (NCBI taxonomy): domain Eukaryota; kingdom Viridiplantae; phylum Streptophyta; class Magnoliopsida; order Asparagales; family Orchidaceae; genus Phalaenopsis; species Phalaenopsis equestris. The sequence continues at coordinate 128,110 of NW_018230322.1, read as the reverse complement.
ACATTATAAACTGACACCCTAGAAAACTTAAACTCGTCACGACAAGGAGCTTGGAACTAGCGAGGTGGGCAATATGACTATCTTCAACAGCAGAGCATGTCTTCTCTATAACACGTCTTCCCCAGCAAAACTATCCCTTTCCTAGAAATTTAAACAACAATCCATAGAATTTTGAGGTTATTCGCCTAACGCAACATAAATCCTCAACTTTTCGTTAGACATTATTATAGCTCTGCTATACGATTTAAACTCTAACTCATTTTAGGATTCCTAGATTGTGGTCTATCACGACCTAAATCCTCACATTATCCAGGCTGTATGTGTGATTGTTTCACACGAATGTAAGCCCTAATGAAATAAAAATTGGTAGGATAAAACACTTGAATATTTTTCCTCGAAACTGAAGCCAAACCATAGGGTAGACTGGGAAGTCACTGAGGATCTCCTCTGGATCTGTGGCAACCCCTAGTTCTTTCTCCTTTGAATTCTACATTAAATGTTCCAAGTTTGAACCATTCCCCTTTTGCACACGTCTTTATTCGATTTCGTTGAGAAGTTCTATCCTTTTGACCTCCTCGAGGAAATGAGAGGTCTTAAGTGACTTCGGTCATTTAAGATGTAATTAATTATAGGGTTTTGTCTTTATAGGAAGCTTTTCCGAACTCAGCTTAAAATAAATCCTGTTTAATTTTTCATATTAAATAGGAAAATTTGTCAGCAAATAAACGGTTTCGCAAACCAACGGTTTCGCAAACCAAACGGACTTTCATAGTTTATTTGATCGAGCCTCATACTCAAGTCTTGTGTTTATCCCTCGGGATAGATACATGGTTTGAGGTAAAGTGCTCTTTCATTTAAACTATGAAAAATATGAGGTCAGTTTGATTTTCATATTTGATTTTAAACTTAAATCTATATGTAAATTAAAGCGTTCTTCCGAAGCGGGCGACGAGATTTCGATTCCGGTGATCGACAGCTTTCTACGGGCAACTCCACCACACACACACTTTCCAACTTTTTATCGCCGACAACTTATGGCGACTCCGTTGGGGACTAGCTTTTCACTCCATTTAAATCAGGAAATATTATCTTCTCACATCGATAATGTGTCCATGTCTCTCTTGGACCAAATTACCCTTCTTCCGTTGGTATGCTTCACCTATATCTTTCTTGGGGAAGTACGATCAATTCTTTTCGGACTTCAGTATCATCTGTTCAATCCCTTTGAACAGAGAGGTTCAGGAGGTCATTAAGGGCTTTTGATCTTTTATGTGGGGTCGGACCCCCAATAGGTGTGTTGGTAGACTAGTTCCACCTTGGCATTGTGCGTTGTGAAGTCGGTCCCGCATTGGGTCCTAAATTTTACTCACCTTTTTGTGTCATTTCGAGTTTGATTTGCTATTTCGCCAGTTGAATCGAATTGTGTCGTGCTGCGCTTGCTCGTTAATTTTCTTTGTACTTTTAGACCATTTTCACTAAAATCTTAAAATCTTCACCGATTAAATAAAATTTACCTGGTTTACAGATCGACCTCCATCAATTTGTAGTGCTTGCACTATGATTATGAGGCCTTATCCAAATAACTAACCCTAGGATCTTTTTTTTTTTTTTTTTGAAGTTTTTGCGATGGCTTTTTGCGATGGCATTCCCAACGCTCACCTTTTCCTGCAACTTGCCAACGGACCATAGCGCCCGTAACGTCGCTCCCACCATCAAGTTTGGAACAAAATTCGAGGATCTCGAGGTCATTCTCGGGAAAACCCCGCTCTTTGTAGTGAGGGTCGCCACTCCAGAAGTTCAGGATCCATCTGTTGAGTTTAACCTGAATTGCCTACAAGATTTCACTCCTTACAAGAAGGAAAAGACTACCTCCACTTTGAAATCTACTAAGCCTGACTTTCCCGCTCCTGCTAAGGGAAAAGAGGTTATGATCATCGATAGTCCAACTGAGGAGTTCACCGTCCCGCCGTCAGTGTTCGAAATTGGGTCGAGTTCGAAAGTTGCGCCGTTAACACTGTCACAAAGGAGAAACCGTAGCCGAAATGTTAGCAAGACTGCTGAAGTTTAGATTTCTAAAGATATGACAGTTGATGAAATTCCTCATCAGGAAGAATCAGGATTGTTGGATACCTCTCCGCTTTTGCGAGGTGTAGGTTCCACCCCTTAGTAAATACCGATGGACATGAAAGTATCCGGAAGATTGCCGCTGCTTTACCGTCACCTCATGGACATGATGGAAAGAGGAAGAAGTCTACTCTCACCAGAGTCAGTATAGTGTTTCAGAGACTAGCTGCCAAATAGGGTTGCTTAGTCAGTGAATTGCTTAAGCGGATGGGATTGCTTAAGCGGAAAGCGGATGGGATGTGCAGTATCCCCTCGCATGAAGAAAGAAATACTAAAGGACGTCAGATATGCTGAAGGATTACCTCCTCGCATTCCCGTCAAGTTTCGTTTGGGGAACATAATTGTCACTATCGCCACCACTGGGTCCGCAGGCCGTCGATTGGTTATGTCACGGCTGGGTCCGAGAGTTCCAGCAATTATCAACCATAAAGATGTTCTTAAGACCTTATATGAAAGGATAAGCAGGTCGTCTAGTACTGTAGCTGGTCCTCGCCATGGAGAGCATACCTCTCTTCGACATACCGATGTTTCTGTTGAGACGCCCCGTCTTAAAATATCACCATCAAGGAAAGAGGCGTGATACCCAGGGTTGTTGCACCAATATGATCTAGTGAGCCTATGAGTCAGAATTATAGCATAAAGCAGAGATCTGAAGTACTCGGCATGATAACAGCAACAACAATTGAAGAAGGTGCACAGATAGAAGATGTTCAACAGAAGCCTCCGGACCTCTAAGTGATACGAGGGGCAATAATTGAGAAAAAGGTTGAAAGGCTCAGGGCCGAGATTTCGAACTAGCTTGAGGACGTGGAATTCCCGTTGATGATGAAGATAAAAACTCTGAAGAATACCTTGAGGAAGATTGGATGGATATTAATGTCATCGAAACCAGAGCAGTTACATCTGCGCGTGACGCTCAACCTCCTACTGAAGGGAACGTCGTAGATGAGCTGCGTAGGGCTCTCTTCCTGAGAGATGAAGAAATCAGCCAAATATAGAATATAATGGAAGAAATGGCCGCTGCCATGACTGCAGCTCAAGGACAATCTCAACCACAACAGTTAGCTTTTCCAGAAGTCAATCAACCAGAAATTATATAGATCGTAGATGAGAGGAGGGATGTCGCCTCAGCTAACAGAGATGATCTACAAAAGAGGGACTCTACTCAAAGCGTCATATCAGAAAAGGATTTTAAGCAAATGGTCTAACAGGTTCTTAGCCCAATCTAAGGGTGGTGCATTGGTTTTAAAGAGTAGGCCATACCCGGAGGAATTTGATGTCGTACCCTACTTGTCGTGCCCTACCCTAAGGGTTTTGTGCCACCGAACTTTAAGATATTCAACAAGATATTCAACGGGATTGGAAACCCCAGACAACACATAGCACATTTTCGAGCCAGCTGTGGCAACACAGGAGATAAAGAGGCATTGTTTTGCCGCCAATTTGTCAGCAGTTTATTAGGGATAGTTTTTGATTGGTATGCCGAATTACCTAATGGATCAGTAAAGACTTTCTTCGATTTAGAGCAGTTCGTGAAGAGATTCGCCGGAACGCAGCACCATGTTTCTATAGGAGATCTCATGATAGAGAAGCAAAGACCTAACGAAATTAGTAGATTATATTTTGAGGTGGAGGAACCTTAACATGAAATGTGAACCTCAGCTACATTAATATCATGCGATTGAGATCCTACTCAAAAGCATTCATGAGCCAATAACTTTTATGCTTAAGGGACTCACTATCAAATCCTTCAAAAAGCTACTCAGCAAAGCCAACCATCTGCAAGAAGAAGTCAAGCATATGGATTCTCATCTACATCAATGTATTAAGTATTACAGGGAATGCCAATAATATTGCATCAAAGGAGATTTACAACCATTTTTGATTCATGAAGTTGACATTCATGACGCCGCCTACTACTAGCCTCTAAAGAAGACTGTTTTCTCTCGTGAAGTTGTGGCGAATGAAGTGGGAGATTCAAAGGAATCACAAAGAGGAGGCCATTCAACTCTGTTTCGATAGCCTACTATCGTCTTTTCACAACGAGAAGGTAGGGGTTCTTTTAGCCCATGCACCCGAGATTGAGGGCGGGGACGTGGACAAAGCCGATCAAATTTCACCGTGCTTTTACTTCTACCAATCTTGAAAATCATGTAAATTTTGATGAGAATTCTAATGAATTAATGAAATTACCTTTTGGTTATTTTTTATCTTGTGTACGAAAGTTAATTCAACAGGGACATCTGCCAAAACAGATGCTGAAAGATAAATTGCAATTCTTTGAAAAGTTATGGAATGTTAGGAGCCGAATTCCTAACTTGAAAGAAGGTTTCGGATTTGGTACAGTCGGACTAGTTGATTTGGAATTTTGCATGGTTGTTATTAGTGAATCGGAGGAGGATTGTCTCGATGTGGATGATGACTCTACCGATCAGTTAATAGAAAACGCTCCACCGGAATTTGAAAAAAAAAGTAAGTCAACGGTTGATGAGTTGAAAGAAATCAACCTCGAGACTGAGGAGCAGCCCCGACCAACTTTCATAAGTTCCTTACTCAGCGAAGAGGAATTTACAGAGTTGATAAGGTTATTGTTAGAATTTAAAGATTGCTTCGCATGGAGTTACGATGAAATGCCAGGACTGTCAGCAGAGGTTGCGGTTCGTAAATTCGGGGTAGACAAGAATATAATCCCAGTGAAACAAGCTCGAAGAAGAATGCGCCTCGAAATAGAGCAGCAAGTTATTGCTGAGGTGAAGAAACTAATAGATGCCAATTTTGTGCGGGAAGAACAGTACCCCATATGGTTAGCCAACGTCGTGCCAGTTAAAAAGAAAAATGGACAGATACGTGTCTGTGTTGACTTCAGGGACTTAAAATAAAGCATGTCCAAAAAATGAATTCCCACTGCAAAACCCCCCCCTGCCAATACCAGAAATGATGGTGGACATCGCCTCGACACACGAGATTTTATCCTTTATTGATGGATCATCAGGATACAACCAAATCAAAATGGCTCCAGAAGATGCAACCCTCACAGTCTTCAGAACACCAATTGAAATTTTTTGCTACACAGTTATGTCATTTGGACTAAAGAATGCTGGAGCAACATATTAGTGCGCAATGACGAAGATTTTTGACGACCTCATCTATAATCAAGTGGAATGCTACGTGGATGATTTGGTCATCAAAAGTAAACAGAAAATAGACCATTTGTACGATATGAAGATCGTGTTCAAACGATTACGACAATACAATTTCAAGATGAATCCCTTAAAGTGCACCTTTGGCGTTACATCCAGGAAATTTTTAGGATTCGTTGTCCGTCATCGGGGAATCGAGATTGACCCGGAAAAGATTAAGGTTATCTTGGAAATGTCTCATCCTAAAACTTTAAAGCAGCTACATTCCTTCCAAGGGAAGTTGACATATCTGAAATACTTTATTTCTAATCTCTCAGGTAGGTGTCAGCCCTTCTCGACATTAATTAAAAAGGACGTCAAATTCGTTTGGGAAGAGAAATGTCAGCGTACTTTCGAGGACGTTAAACAATATTTAATGACACCTGTTTTGGCAGCCCCTATCTCAGGGAAACCGTTGACACTTTATACCGCGATCTTAGACGACTCTCTCGGAGTCCTGTTTGCTCAAGTCAATGATGAGGGTAAGGAAAACACACTCTACTGCTTAAGTCGACGTCTAATACCGACGGACAACACCGACGGTCGTAAAGTATCCGCCTATTGAGAAGCATTGTCTAGCTTTGATATTTGCCGCTCAAAAGCTTAGGCATTATATACTTTCTCATAGAATAACCCTGATTTCGAAAGTCAATCCGTTGCAATATTTGATGACCCGACCAACACTTTCTAGACGTTTAGCGAGGTGGTCAATAATTTTGTTGCAATTTGATATAACTTTGTTCCCCTCATAGCTATCAAGAGACAGATTTTAGCAGATTTTTTCGCTGCACACTCACTTCCAGCTGGGTCCCCGCTCAATGATGAGTTACCAGATGGGCAGATATTACAAATGAAATTCTCCAGTGCGTAACACTGGGAGATGTACTTCGACGGTGCTTCGTCGGCCAGAAAAGACAGCATCAAGAACAGTTATACCAGGCAAGGTTATACCAGGCAAGACCAGGCAAGACAGGGATTGGGTTGGTCTTCATCACGCCAGATAAGGATATGCTGATATTCTTCTACCACTTGACAGAGCCGTGCACCAACAACGAGACCGAGTATGAAGCCTTGATCACCGGATTAGAATTGTCAATCTCAATGGATATAACCAATATCGATATCTACGGTGACTCTCAGCTTATCCTGCAGCAAGTTGCCGGGCAATGCAGGATCTTGAAGCCAAGGTTGGCTGAATACCATCAGTATGCAATGAAGTTACTGGAACAGATTCCTAATAGGACTTTCTATCGGATTCCTTGGGTAGATAATGCGCATGCCGACGCTCTAGCAAAACTCGCTAAGGAATTGACATGTCCCCCGGAGGATTCCATAGAAATCACAGTACGAGGAAGACAAGTTTTTGTCTCATCGACCTGGAATCGACCTAGAGACTCTACACAAACTTGGGAAAGAGGAGACGATAAATACAGTTGCCGATATCAACGATGATTGACGTAAACCATTTATAGAGTATTTGCAAACTGGAAGGTTGCCAGAAGACAAATCAGCACATATCACATCACGAGAAGAGCTATGTCGTACGCTCTAGTTGGTGACGTTCTCTACAAGAGATCGTTAGATCAAATGTGGTTGCGGTGCCTCAGCAGGCCCGAAACACATAATATCGTTAAAGAGGTACACGCCGGGTTGTGTGGTGCTCACCAGTCGGGTCCCAAAATGAAACTGAAGACTAAGTGACTCGGATATTATTGGCCAGCAATGATGTGGGATTGCATGGATACGGCCAGAAAGTGTCACCAGTGCCAAGTGCATGGGGTGGTCTTACACCAACCTCCGAATGTACTGCACCCAACTAGTGCTTCATGGTCATTCAAGTGTTGGGGCACGGACATAATATGATCGATAGACCTTCCATCCTCTAAGGGACACAAATTTATCCTCGTAGCTACGAACTACTTCTCTAAATGGGCAGAGGCAGTGCCGCTATGAGAGGTTACAACACAACAGGTTCTCCAGTTTTCCAAGAGTCAAATTGTTTATTGTTTCGGTGTACCACGCAGAGTAATCTCTGGCAATGGGACAGCGTTCAGAAGTACCAAGATCAACAACTTCGTCAGACGACACGAGATAGATTGAATATATTCCACAATCTACTATCCCAGGGCAAATGGCCTTGTCGAGACCTTCAACAAAATATTGGTATAGATTTTGAAGAAAACACTAGAGGAAAATAAAAGGGATTGACACAAGTTGTTAAAAGCTTTGTGGGCATACCGAACAACGTTCAAAACTCCCACTTAGTGCACACCCTACGCTCTCGTATATTGGTCCGAGGCCGTGCTACCGCTAGAAGTTTAGACACCTCTCAGAATCGCTGTCGCTAATCAGCTCACAACAGAAGAATGTGCGAAGCTTAGGCTCGAAGAATTAGAAAGTCTCGAAGGAAAGCGATTAGAAGCACAAGAGCATTTAGAGCTTTATCGAGCAAAGGTGGTGCAAACTCATGACAAGTTGGTTTGCCCCAGGTCGTTCAAAGTTGGTGACCTCGTTCTCGTTCTCAAAAGACATATTCTTGCACGCCGCAAGATAGGTGAGAAATTTGAGCCAACCTGGGAGGGACCATATGTTGTAGAGAAAGTCTATTCAGGGGGAGCTTACCAGCTGGTAAATTTTCGGAGCGAACGACCCATGTTGTCGATCAACGGACGATACTTGAAGGACGATACTTGAAGATATATATTACGCAGCTTGACAGCGCTTGAACTGAAATTTTTAGATTTTTATTATCCTAGGGTTATTTATTTGGCCGAAATATCTGTAACCGGGTTCAATAAAATGGAAACTTTTGAAACTCTATATTTTAATTTCTTCTCTCTACTTTCAGACTTTATATTTTATCAAATGAAACAAAACATAAATAAATGAGCTCTTCACTGATATGAACTGAATTTTTCTCTAATAAAACTCATTTGTTTTGTTCTTGTTCACTCCAAGTTTCAGCTCATTGATGTTTTTCCTGTCGTATGCAAGAAGATGTCAGGTCAGAGGCTGATCTTCGCTTTTAGAGATGGCTGGAACCTCGCACTTAACGAGGAGATGGCGCTGCAGGACGACACAATTGATTTCAACATGGAGTTTGACGAGGTCAACATGGAGTTTGACGAGGTCAACATTTTGACGAGGTCAACATGGATTACTACGGTCCTTTGATGGATGTCGTCCACCTGCAAGAAAAGGAGGGGTTGCCCTCACTTCTCTGATTCAATACCAGAAATAAGTCCTCACTGAAAGGGAAAGAGGTGATGGGAAAGAGGTGATGATACAGCCAGACCCAATGGAAGGGACCAGCCACCTACCCTCCATGGTAGCTACAACAGTTGGAGGACTAATTGCTGCAAACGAAAAAAAGGTACCATTCGCTCCGCTGCGAAGGACCATACGCAGAAATGCCAGTTGACGTAGACAACGAGTTCTCCTACGAGAGGAGAGGAGGCGCCAGTAGGATACAAATTACTTACTCGCCTCTATTCCAGAGGGGCATATCTACGAACCAGACATGAAAGAGAGTTCGTCCAGCCTGCCTACTTCGGATGCCGACTCTAGGGTTGTTCCAGAGACGAGACCACTGCCAGCTTGAGATGCTCTTTGCCCGGGTTGCCCTACCTGCAACGCTGAGATACCTGCCCGTGCTTCAGCTGCAAGGGCCTTTGTAGAGTGCCCTAATTGCAATGTCTTGCACCTACAACACTACAGTACTTTAGAGGAATATGTCTCCAATGATGATAGTTCTCAGACCGCCAAGCACCAGATGGAGGAAGCCTACGGTCCGCTAAATACAAAAGAATACGTCCCACGGGGTACCGAACCCTATGTTCCGATGGAGACCGAGTCTTACATTCTGCTGGAAACAGAGTCAGCGCCAGTTTGGGTTCCCGTCAATGTTGAGACGAGGAAATACCCTCGACAGCCACCGTTTCCCAGCATGATGGAATATTACAGGATGAGATAAAAGAAATTTTGAGTTCTATGAAGAGGTGCAAGGAAAGCTCATCAACATTTTAGAGGGATTAGAGTTACACACCAGAGTCTTCTCATAAAATGACGAACGGAAAAGCTTCGACTGCATTTTTGATCTGAAAGACAGGTCAAGCAGGCTTGTTGATGGAGTGGACTTACTTCGAGCCAAGAAAATGGATGAGAAGGAAAGACAGGATCACGATAAAATGTGGTTGCTGCTATAATTTTACAACAGATAGACAGGAGAATCCTCCCGGGATCCTCAGATAGGATCAAGTGAACCCATTGCCGCCAATGATCAAATTGATGGTTAAGAGAATGGTTCGATGGAACATACGCTGATTGCTTTCCAAACAGCTGCATCATTAATATTTATGACGAAGGAGATTGCATACCTCCACATACTGATCACCATGATTTTGTGAGACCTTTCTGTACAGTCTCGTTGATGAGCAAGAGTAACATCTTATTTGTGATAGAGATTGATGTCATCGGCCCTGGAGAGTTCAGAGGATCCGTGGAGATTCCTCTACCGGTTGGTTCATTACTTGTCCTTAAGGGTAACAGTGTAGATATAGCTAAGCATTGCATTCCGGGGGTGCGATACCCCAGAGTTTCAGTAACTTTTCGGAGGATGGACAACGACAAGATACCGCATGGTTTTCAGTCAGATCCAGAGCTAGAGGAGTTACTGCTTTACGAGCTATGAGAGGGTTGAACCGCTAGGCGTGTGCGAAGGGAACTCTTATCTTGGAGCACGGCTTTGAAGGTCAGCTTGATCAAGAGCTTGCTACATCAGCAACGGATATCCACAGTTTCCCTATCTTCTTGGACTACGTGTCATTTCAGCGTATATGATATGCAACGGATATGTTCAACCTATGATGAGTACTTGGCATGACGTATTTTGGATGTATTTTGATGCAATATGCATATTGTTCTTTTCAAGGCTTCAGACTGTGTTTGATTTGTAATTCCTGTTTGAAACAGATGAATGAAACTTCTTTCAGAATTTTGTCTGTTTGTTCGATTTGCCCCCTTTGGTGCGACGGATAAAAGCTATAGAACCATACGTTAGTTCACAACTACAGTGAACAAGGAACATAACAATAAAAACCCGATAAAAATATATATATAAATAAATGATACTCTTTTTTAAAATCCACCAACAAAATCAAATTTTGAAAACATATTTTCATAATTAAAACACGAAAAGAAAACGACTTTCCCGAATTTGTTCATCTCGAGCACGAGGTTTTTTACTCTTTGCTTGCGCAGCGTAACTGTTCCGATCCATACCAATCTTTTCACATCCCCTCGGGATTACATACTCTGCACAGAATCTCATCGAACTCTACATGTCTTCCTTACCAATTTCAACCTTATCACATGACACATATCGTTGATTTCAACATCACAATTTCTTTAATTGATACCTAAATTTCAATTCTCATTTTCGGATCAGTACCTAAATTATGATTCCTATATTTCGAGGTCAATACCTAAATTTTGACTCTCTTCTTGAATTGATACCTAAATTTCAATTCTCATTTTCGGATCAGTACCTAAATTATGATTCCTATATTTCGAGGTCAATACCTAAATTTTGACTCTCTTCTTGAATTGATACCTAAATTTCAATTCTCATTTTCGGATCAGTACCTAAATTCTGATTCCCATCTTTCGAGGTCGATACCTAAATTTCGACTCTCTTCTTGAATTGATACCTAAATTTCAATTCTCTTTTCGAATCAGTACCTAAATTCAGATTTCTATCTTTTGAGGTCGATACCTAAATTTCGATTCTCTTCTCGGAATTGATACCTAAATTTCAATTCTCTTTTTGAATCAGTACCTACCTAAATTCTGATTCCTACATTTCGAGGTCGATATCTAAATTTCGACTCTCTTCTCGAAATTGATACCTAAATTTCAATTCTCATTTTTGAATCAGTACCTAAATTCTGATTCCTATCTTTCGAGGTCGACACCTAAATTTCGAGTCTCTTCCTGAGATTGATACCTAAATTTCAATTCTCATTTTCGAATCAGTATCTAAATTCTGATTTTTATCTTTTGAGATCGGTACCTAAATTTCGACTCCCTCTTCTTGAATTGATACATAAATTTCAATTTTTATTTTCGAATCAGTACCTAAATTTTGATTCTTATCTTTCGAATCGGTACCTAAATCCCGACTCTCTCTTCTTAAATTGATACCTAAATTTATTGAGATTGGTGAAAGAGCCCCTTTAATGGAACATGGCATCCTATTCTCAATCTTTGAAATCAGATACCTAAATTTCGACTCTCTTCTCGGGATTGATACATAAATTTCAATTCTCATTTTCGAATTAGTACCTAAATTCTAATTCATATTTTTCGAGATCGGTACCTAAATTCTGAATCTCTCTTCTTGAATTGATACATAAATTTTAATTCTCATTTTCGAATCAATACCTAAATTCTGATTCTTCCTAAATTCTGATTCTTCAATACCTAAATTCTGATTCTTATCTTTCGAGATCGGTACCTAAATTCCGACTCTCTTCTTGAATTGATACATAAATTCCAATTCTCATTTTCGAATCAGTACTTAAATTTTGATTTTTATCTTTTGAGATCGGTATGTAAATTCTGACTCTTTCTTCTTAAATTGATACCTAAATTTCAATTCTCTTTTCGAATCAGTACCTAAATTCTGATTCTCACCTTTCGAGGTCGATACCTAAATTTCGACTCTCTTCTTGAATTGATATCTAAATTTCAATTCTCCTTTCGAATCAGCACTTAAATTCTGATTCCCATCTTTTGAATCGGTACCTAAATTCCAACTCTCCTTTTCAAGATTAATATCTAAACTTCGATTCTCACCTTAAGGTCAGCATCTAAATACTGATTCCCATCCTCGATAAACATTGGAAATTTGATGACTCCAAATCCACTCTCCAATCCACAGCGAGAGTTCTTGATCACCAATTTTAATTGAATGTTCACTGGATAATTTCCCAGCGGGAACAATTAATACTCAATTCTACGCTTCTTTTTAGGCCTGTTGGCTTAGAAATCTGTATTGGTCCTGTTGATCTCGTTGGTCAAAGCCAATACGCGCGGTGTGCTCTCCCAGCACACGACACCTGTTGGGGGTCCGTTTGTTGACCTCACTTTCGGTCGAGGTGCAGTTTTCCTCTCCTTAGTAATTTAGGATCTAGCCGTATGACCTTTCTGTCGACTACTCCTAGAAAACTGGTGAAGAAGCCCTCCCCATTAGCAATTCTGAACTTTTCTTCGCTCGACTTGACGTTCCATATAGTAGTTTTGACCGCTACCTTAGTAGGTAAAGCTACTCCGAAGAAACTCAGAGAGTATTCCTATAGGACTGTCGGCCTTAGGATTGACTGTACTCGTTGATTTGGCGCCGCAGTCCTCCGTCTTGTTTGATTGAACTCATACCAGAATTTTGATAGGATTCTTACCGCGACGCGTTTTGACCCGATCGACGACGAGGTTGCCCGGACGACTCCAGATGATGAAACGGACTGCGCCGATGCGTCCGTAACATCGAATTTGCCTAGGGGGGACGTTCGTTTCATTGCGACGGCGCGTCTTGGGGAAAATACATATTTAAATGTTAATTATAATAATAAATAATATTTTATTATTATTATTGTTATTACAACTAATAACTTATATTAAAAATCCTTAAACTAATTTCATTTTCCTCTCGCGCTCATGGACCTCTGCGCTAGCCGCGGTTCGCTTGGTTTCGCCTGGGCCACTCCTTCGTGCCGTTGGAGTCTCGTTCCCGTGCTCGCCTCGCACACGCGGGACGATCCCGCGACCCATCCCTTATCGTATCTCATCCTCTGCGAGGATCTCATCCTTTGTCTCTCGCACGCTTGTATGGGGGCGTCTGCTCTCTCGATCCTTCGATCCGTATGCGATCCTTATGCGATCCTCTAATCATTCCCTCTCCTTCTCTCTGGTTTATATGATACTCTATTTGATGCGTTTCAAGTGGCCGAAAATCTCTGAGGGGGGGAAAACTCTGCCATTTTCTTTTCTCATTTACTTCTTTAGCCTGTTGTACTTGGGTTTCCTCTTACTGTTGGAGGAAGGATTGAAGTGGAGTGCTTTGAAAATTTCTGTGTGGCTTTTCTTTGCTTCAGGGAGGTACTTTCTCCCCCCTTTGTGCCTTGTCTTTCTTCGGTTTTCTCTCCGTCGAGCCCCTTAGCTTAGTGCAGTGGACGATACAACATGCTTACGTGATATTACACTTATATATATGTTTTTTTTTTGAAATACTTGGTACTCAAGCATCTAGAAATGAAAAATGTGAGCATGTGCTAGGAGTTAGACTTGATTACTTGCTTAAAGTGGTGAAGCTATGACATGTTTTTATTTATTGTAGCATATTTCTATTGGAAGCAATTAGGAGAGTTGAAACATGGTTTTGAGATAATGTTAGCTCCACTTTCAAGCATGTTAGGATATGTATCTTGAAGTTTTTCATTTATTCTTATCTAACATGAGACATTGGAAGGTTTATTTGGTCTTTCACGCATATGGGGCTCGGTTTTAGCTCCTGTTGTTGCCCATTTGTTCGAAATCTATATGGTGTATGAAAAGATTTATTTTTGGAAGTCTCTTGAAGTTTATCTTGATGGCTTGGTGTTTAATTTATCACTGCTCTTTCTCATTCAAGTATTGGTTCAGAAAAGGAATTTTTGGAGGTCTTGAAATGTTAGCTTTGAGATTTATGCATACTTCTTTACTTCATACTATGCTGTTCATATAAAATACATACTGAGGGGGAGTTGTTTTAGCCATTGAATGACTCGATTTTTGCCCTCGTTGGGTTCGGTTTTGGTCTCCTATGGCTTTGTCTTGCTCGAAACATATGCTATGAAAAAAAAAGAATTTCTTTAATTTGGAGGGTCTTATAAATTATTTTGGTGGCTTGTTTTAACCCCTCATGAGGTATCCTTTTGTTTAAATACCTGTTGGAAGTTGTTTCATGCTTGGAATACTTAAGTTGGGGGCCTAAATATACTCTCTATGTTATTGTTCTTGTTTAAGGCATATATTGACTCTATATCTTGATATTTCAAGAGCTTGTGAGCTGTTCCTTAGCTTTGAATGGCTTGGTTTTATCTTGGAATGACCGAAATTTTTATTTTCTATTAAAGCTTGGATTTTAATCTATGCTCAGGCGTTGACTTGGCCTTGAATGGCTCGGTTTTGGGTGTTTGTGGGTACTTGGTTTTCATTGCAGGAGCATGGGATGTTAATTTTTGTTAAGGCTTTGAAGCTTCTTTACTAGCTTTAAGGGTCTCGCTCTGGCCCTTGCTGATTTTCGACTTTGTTAAAAGTGGCTGGATGTTAATTTTTGTTGAGACCACGGTCTTGATTTCTATTGGAGCTTTTTTTTTTGCCTTGAATGACTCGGTTTTAGCTTCCCTTGAAGCTCGGTTTTACTTGCTTTGGTCCTACCCGTGAGCTCACCATTGAGATTTGCCCCTCTTGCAGTCCTTACCCGTGAGACCTATTGGAGGTTGTTTGGTTTAATTTAGTCATTCTTGTTGGGCTTGAACTACTTGGATGATTGTAGGTGGATTGAAATTATAATTATATTTTATACTCTCTTATGTATATCAAAGATCCTCACCTTGGTCGTGATCCTTTCTTGTGTTTGGGCTGATTTTTCCTTACTTTGGCCGTGAGCCTTGTTCAGTGGGCATTGCCCTTGTAGCCTTTGGTTTTGCTCTCTAACCGTGAGATCATTAGGCATAGGTCTGCTTTCTTTTCGTCCCCCATCCGCAGATTTGTGTTGTGTTGGGTTCCCGCTTGCCATTTGTGGCCGTGAGCTTCCTATATGGAATTTGGTTTGGTTTGTTCTGGCTCCTACCTGTGAGCTAGTTTGGAGTCCGGTTGTGCTTTTGTTGGCCTTACCCGTGACCCTCTACCCTCTTTTGGCTTTGTTTATTGCCTTGGCCCCATGAGTCTTTCCTGTTCCTTAGGTTGCACGGCCTCTTTTGGCCCTGTTTCTTTACTTAGCCGTGAGTGCCTTGTTCTGTTGGTGGACTTAGCCGAGAGCCTTGGTGGTTGTCTGCTCTCCTCTATTGATCCCGGCCGTGAGCGTTTATTTGGTTATATAGGAAGATTTCATGCTTATTTGATATATGAGGCCATTGATTAATTTGGAAGTTGGAGAATCCTGATTTTTGCATGGGTTTGAGAGTACTAGTGGTGGTATTCTCTGGGTTATTTTCCTTTTGTGAAGTTTGGGAGATTTCTAAGTCTCATTTTGGAAAGGCATTTGGTTGGAATGGATTAATTTCATAAAAGATATCTTTGGGGTTTGGATACCGGCGTTAGGAGGTCATTTTGACTTGGGTTGATCCACTTATGAAAACGTGAGAAAATAATACCCTTTCGGATTGATTCAAGGATCTTCGGGTTTTCCTTTTAAGGTCTTTTCGTCACGAGTTTTGAGAGCTGATTCATCATTCGTTTTTTTCGATGTTTTAGGTGGATCAGTCTCTCCTCTCTCTCACCCCATTTTTGTTCTTTTTTTCCTTGCTTCTTGGTTCGATTTTTGATGCTTATGACCGATACATAAGTGTCCACGTATAACCTTTTGCTATACGTGAAACCATCAAGCAAGGTCGCAAGTAGGTCGGCTTTGTTTTAAGGCTTAGGGCGGTGATGACAAAGGCACACCGGTGATAGAACAGAATGATATGTCATCCTACGACATCAGAATCCGATTCAAGAACCCATCAGGATCCGATTCAGGAACCCGGGGAGCTGTAGAATGACAGTATCATTCAATGACAGTATCATTCACCGACACTCATTCACCGACACAAGACTAGTGGGAGTTGACCCGAACCTTCTTAGGTTGTTGGTAGCCTTATGCCCGATAGCACAACTGACTCGTGGACAACTATTTTTCAAAATTGATAAAAACAAATTTGATAAGAACGAACACATCTTTTTCTAAAACAAAAACACATTTTTCGCTACATATAAAATTGATACAGCCCACTTTTCGTATGTTTGAAACCTATGTGCATGCTGAAAATATAAATTTTAAATACATTTTAAGCATTGGTTGTCCACATATTGATCACCTATTTAGACTAAGGAATACCCTCCTGAGTTAGGTTTGATAGGAAACCCTTCTAGTTGAGTGACGGGCTTTATACATCCGGGTGACCGAGTAGCCTTCGATCACCCTTGAGTACTAATATATAGTTGAGCCTAGCCCCGATTCGAATGCTTGCGGTCCCCCTCTTTTCAGACTTTTTCATATGTTTTTCTTGAAATTTTTTGACAAAGCACTCGTAGTCTCTTTTCGGGATTTTTCCGTGTTTTCTATGATTTTAATCGATTTGTTGATTCGTCGATTTCCTCACATTTTTCTTATCGTGAGTCTTTTGACGATCTTTCTCGAGATTTTTGGACGAGGTTTCTTTGTTTTCGTTTATATAAAACATTTCAGCCTGCTTCCTCAAGTTTTGTTGATTGTACCTGTTGCATCAATTACACTTAAGGAACAGCGGATCTCCCAGATATACAGATTTGTTTTATGTTTACAGCATGCTATTCTCTTATAATCACTTCCCTGCTGTACCTTTTACTTTTCTTTACACTGTATGTTGTATTGCTTTTTTTACTGCATACCCTACTGCTTGTCCTGTGCTACATATTCTACTGTTATGCTATACACTATACAACTTCAACATGTTATCAATAAAAATATCTGAAGAACTATAACTATAGGGCCGCTGGGGGCCGCTGGATTTGACTTTGACATTATAACCTGACACTCTAGAAAACTTAAACTCGTCACGATAAGGAGCTTAGAACTAGCGCGGTGGGCAGCACGACTACCTTCAACAGCAGAACATGTCTTCCCCAGCTAAACCATTCCTTTCCTAGAAATTAAACTAGAAATTAAAACAAAAATT
>NW_018230322.1:96139-110700 GCF_001263595.1 Phalaenopsis equestris | reverse complement strand
TTGTGTGATTGTTTCACACGAATGTAAGCCCTAATAAAATAAAAATTGGTAGGATAAAACACTTGAATATTTCTCCTCGAAACTGAAGTCAAACCATAGGGTAAACTGGGAAGTCACCGAGGATCTCCTCTGGATTTGTGGCATCCCCTAGTTCTTCCTCCTTTAGATTCTACAATAAATGTTCCAAGTTTGAATCATTCCTCTTTTGCACATCTCTTTGTCCGATTTCGTTGAAAAGTCCTATTTTTTTGACCTCCTCGAAGAGAATCTTTCCTGATTTTTATCGAGAGTATTCTTAAGTGACTTCGGTCATTTAATATGTAATTAACTATAGGGGCCTTCCCTTATAGAAAGATTTTCCGAACCCAGCTTAAAATAAACCCTATTTAATTTTTCATATTAAATAGGAGAATTTGTCAGCAAATAAACGGTTTCGCAAACCAACGGACGTCATGTATTTCTTAGTTTATTTGATCGAGCCTCATCCTCAAGTCTTGTGTTTATCCCTCGGGATAGATACAAGTTTGAGGTAAAACGCTCTTTCATTTAAACTATAAAAAATACGGGGTTAGTTTGATTTTCATATTTGATTTTAAACTTAAATCTATATGAAATTAAAGCGTCCTTCCGAAGCGGGCGATGTGATCCGATTCCGGTGACCGACAGCTTCCTACGGGTTACTCCACACACACACCCCAACTTTTTATCGCCGACAACAGTTTGACAAAATCAACTCGTTTTTTATTAGTTAAGCAGGCAGGCTCGGGAAAAAATCATCAGATTGTATGTCAAAGGAATTATTAGGTTGAATGATATTTTAAAAGTAATTATTTTTGACAGAGATGTAAGTTCACATATAGGTTATGTTAGAGATATAACTTCACTCTCCTATTTTCTAGATATATTATGCTGTCTAGAATCTTTTCGATCTTCAATAACTAATCTTCAACAACTACAATGTCAATAGCACCTTTAAAGGCAGGTGGCTTGAATGTTTGAAAATCTTCAAATGTCAATCAACTCTTGTACTATCTGCTGATCTTAGCTCTGTGCTGGTGGAAGATCTTTCAATATCAACTATTTTGTCAACTACTTGTGATGTCAGTTGAATGATGCCTTATAACTCAGTGACTTTAATTTCTTCATTTGTCTTTTTCTGATTATTATTCTTTTCATGACATTCTCTACTTGTACTAGCTCTGCAATTGGTCTACAAGACTAGCCCTTACTATTATTTTTTATTCTTCTTTAGGTATATTTATCTTTATTGACACAATTTATTATTTATGTTATGCATGCATGATATCTTAAGTTGTATGGTTACCCATCCCAAAGCGATCAACCTGTAACTCTGTATAAATCAAATATTTGATCTCATTCTTACTTCTAAATCTAACACGTTTCCATCATTCTTTTTCATCCGACAATCATGCTATGATTCCATCTTTCTGTCACACCTCAACTGAATATCTTTTTAGGGTCAACCGCGGGAGATATAGACAAAAAATACAGTCAGACCAAATTTTCTCCATCACTAATCCTAACTTGCATAATCAGGACCCAGTTTATGATGAATTAGTCTAACTAAATTGCCAAAAATGTACATAGTAAATTTCATTCGTATTCATATACTTAGAATTGTGAAAAATTATATCACCAATATATATATATATATATATATATATATATATATATATATATATATATGTATATATATTATAAAATATTATTTGGTTCCTTATTTTATTCCAATAAAATAAAGTACAAAACCGAGAAACAGGTCTCACACACACACCCTAAAATCCAAAAAAAGAAAAAGAAAAAAAGGTCTTCTTTCCAAACAAAGAAAAATACAACTCAACACACCCCCAAATACCCCAACAAACTAAAACACCTACAAATCCAAAAGAACCAATCTATGAAGATCATTAGGTAAGATTTTATAAATGAAAGGTGCTCGCAGAAAACATCATTGCCTTCTCTATATATTTCTTCAGCTCTATGAAAGCCACTCAAAACAGATATTTCTACTTTTAATATTTCCCGTCCATCTGAAACCAGGGTACTTGTTGAAAGAGACATCACTTCTGCCGCTCCTGAGAAAATTTGGTTGGGCACACAACACTATGGATATTGACAAAAGATAGATATTGAGTTTTTTCCTTCGTATTGTTCGAAATGTCGTATGTTCGGCCACTCC
The DNA here is from genome assembly GCF_001263595.1 of Phalaenopsis equestris. Taxonomy (NCBI): domain Eukaryota; kingdom Viridiplantae; phylum Streptophyta; class Magnoliopsida; order Asparagales; family Orchidaceae; genus Phalaenopsis; species Phalaenopsis equestris. The sequence goes on along the minus strand of NW_018230322.1, from coordinate 108,500 downwards.
AATTATCAATGTCATCATTTGCACCCCCACCTCAGACCAAAAAAGCAGAGCGCTCCTCCAGAGGCAGTGATTCCATCTCCTTCTGATCAGCTCCAAGTTATTGACATTATTGATCATAAAAAAAATACCTCTGAAGACGTTACCATCATCGCAGACAATATGTCAACTATTTAGTTTCCACATTTTGCTGTAGCTCCCCAATCTTTGGAACCTCCTATCGTGGGGGGATAGAGTTTCTTCAGACTCCACTGGCTCTAGAACCTATCACTGATATTACAGGTGGAAATACTTCTATTGCTTCACTATTGCCTCATCAGGTCCAACAAGATGTTAATGTTACTCAGGCTTATGGAAATCATGATGTGCAACAACCTACACCTGTCCGACCACCTTTGGATCAATCCATTGATCAGATGAGTCAATCTTCGGATGAGGAATGACAGGTCTACACATCCAGAAGAAAGAAGAATATTGGAGACCTACGTGAGCTCAGGAATCTGATGGATGATACTTTGATCACTTCAGGTAATGGTACGCATCTTACCAATTTGTTAGCCAACTCCCTTCCGAGAACTAGAGGCAGAGGGAGGATTAAAGTGGGACGTCCCTAACACTTTTGTGCCCGTTGGTGGCTTTTTGGTTTTTTTATCTTTATGTATCTTTGCTTTATTGGGTTTTTGTGTGTGTTGTAATGTATGAGTTGAGCCTTCTTTTAGGCTATCTCATACAACCTATATGTACCTTTTCCTCTTTAATATATTGCCCTTAAGGCTTTTTCTAAACACACACACACACATTCACACAAAGTTGCTAATTCCAACATAATAAATGTACATATCCCAAATGTCTGTAAAAGCTCCTAAAACTATATTATGAAAAAACTATAGACATCACATCAACTATTCACTCCGTTTCTCCTTATCTCTTATTAAAATTCAACAACATAGTGAGAGCTATAATAAACTCAACAAATTAATCAAGCTAAAGAAATATTTTTAGATGGAAAAGAAGCTTGCATGATTATATGTAGGTTATGTACATATCATATTCTATAAAATATATAAAAGAAAAACATGCAATGTAGGGAATCATGACATTTATATAAAACATGTATTTCATAGACATATCACGGTAATCATAAAAATGTCACTGTAATTATATAGATCCCAGCTATTTTCATGTCATGTTATTTGTTCGTCAACCAAACCGAATGTTATATTAACGATTGATAAATAATTGACCCATCCCAATATTGTAGTTATCAATAGTCCCCTTGGTACTAACGATTCCTTATATTTCGTCCCCGTCTGGTCCTAGCTGTTCCCGGAGTTTCGTCTCCATTTGAATACAAGGAGTCAGGATTGCCTTCACTCCCTTTCATCCGTACTTGCAAACATTCATATAGTTTCTGTAACAAATATTTCTTAAATCATAATTCTTGTAACAAACATTCATCATAGACATTTTATATATCATATGCATTAATTGTAGTAAACAAATACTTGCAAACAATGATTTTATAAACCTATCAGATTCATAGTATAGCAAAATCATAAGTATTGTAAGAGACAATTTAAGTGGGCATTCGTACTGTCTATGCAGACATTCATCTACAATATGCCGAAAATCTGAAATACAATTTGTCAAACATAATCATATGAAAACCTACATAGATTTATTTTTCTTAAGTTACCACATGATTATTTCACTTAATCCTTTAAAATTCATAAAATTCATAATTGAGATCTTAATTTAACCCAAATATGATTTTCTTGCTTTAACTTACCTCTAAAATGCTTCTCGACATAAATATGCTTCTTCGATACCTTCCTATTATGTTCCCTCTTTTTTGTTTCCCCTTAAGCCTTCCTTAACTCGTGAAATGGACTTACCAAGTGTGTATCTTTCGGTCAGATAGTCCGATGACTATTCCCGTAAAGCTACCACAATAGGGAACACGGGGAATTCCTTAATTCATGGTAAATATCGGGAAAGAAATGAATGTCTCAATTAGTACGAAAGTTGGATTTCTCCCTAAAACTTCCTACAGAGAGTTTCAGCTCTCAAAAATGCTCTTCGCCCCACTCTATTGACGCCTTACCATAGGAATAGATCTATGCGTGTGAAACAAAAAATAATGAGAGGGAAAATGAGAGGAATACGACATCCACTTAAATCTCCAATTGTTTGATCGATTAGACCGATGCATATCCAGTTAGGTGCGAGACTGTAGGCTGTGAACAGTGAACTAGATTAAGAATAAGTGATTAGGATTAATTAAGATATTAATTATGTTTATAACTTCAAACTCTTATAACTTTGAATGCATTTATAATTCATACATGATGTAATATATCAAATCGATCGATTTGACGGGTAGAATTTTATAACTTTAGGCCTGCAAGAATCTTGGGTGCAATTGTGGCTTCTATTTTTGTTGTGTTTATGTTTTGTCAATTTATTTTATTTAGTTAGCGGCCCTCTTGACGATATTATGCTTTTGAATCTTACTATTCCAGGATGAGAAACTGTTACTTAACCTCATTGCTGCATTAACGAGAGAAGGTGTGAGCTCCTTTCACTTCGATTTTGCTGGAAATGGGTAAGTTTCTTGAAGTCATGTTTTTTTTTTCCTTAAATGTTTCTAAAACTTGTTCATGTTATTTTCTTAAAGATCCAACTATGACACAACCTTTTAAAGATTATGATAATTTAATCATCTTGATAGAGTTTTTTTAATGGTGATCTGCTTGCACTCACACGTGCACGCACACATACAAACAAATGCTCATACATATACATATACATATACATATACATGTATGTAGCTATGTACATGTATGTATGTACCTATATACAAACATGTATGTTTGAATGTACCTATATACATATATTCATGCATGGATATACTTATATACATGCATGTATTTATGGCCACACACATTATATTTATATTTGTATAAAGAGAGATATATAAATGTCTTTTCTCTTATTAGGAAGGCGAGCTATTAACCTTGAACACCCATTGAATACCTTTGAAAAAAAAACAATATGGGAAGATTTATGGCTTTTTACTAGTAATAAATAACTAGCATTAAGGATCATCAAGGCTATAAAATGACAGAAACATTAATGCTATCAAATTTGATTAAACTATTTTATTTTCAACTGGCAATGAGAAAAGACATCAAATTAAAAAGGATGAGAAGGAAATTGGATGGGAAAGAAGTCACCGGATGAGCAAGTGTCAAGCAGATAAATGAGATAAGTTTCTTGGAATTCGCTAAGTTTGACACTTTATCATGACTTCCAGTGGAAGAATTAATACATCCACATAAATTTTTTTTCAACATTTAATTACTTTTGTACTTACCTTAGATCATATTTATAATCACAAAGTAACCTAAGAAAATTTCACCTTCAATTAAACGAAGGTGCTATAGATGCCATGGAAGCCCTACCGTTTTTTTATTTTAATAAGCACATGGAAATTTATTAAGGAGCTTATAGTTATTGTCACAATAAACTTGCAAAGAGTGCTGGCCTGAACTTGTCTTCAGTAAAGAATAAAGTAGCTTTAGGAATTGGAATTGGAACAACTGCCGATCACTTGTTAATGTTGTAATTCTTGAATAGTTTTGGCTATGAAAAATTATTCAAGTGATATTTTTAAATATTTTTGGTAAAGATGTTGGATTTAATGTAGAGATATCAATGAATCATCATCTTGCGTTGTTTTTTCACAACACAAGGTGCCTCTAAAATCTAACAAACATGATGATCATGATTTTATCTTTAATAATAGCTTTTGACACATTATATGGCCTTCTTGAAGTTGTGTAGACTATATGACGCGGGGCATCTAGCGCCTTGATGCGACATTTGTTGTGTCACTTACTTTGGACTGGTTCTGTCCAGGCGGAGGAAAGATCGACCGGTCTTCTTAAGCAGGGCTACCCTCCTATTCGGAGTGGGGTTCACTCCTTAGTTACCCTAGCCCTATAAGTATGCGGTTTTCGTATTTTAGGGTAGTATTTGTGTTGTCTCTGTCGGGATAGCCATCGACATCTCTATTTTTCTAGTTTAGGGCTATATCCAAGAGCGAGTGGTGCTTCAGCTTTATTTTATTTCGAGGTGATGAATATCCCCAACTTTCCGTCCCTCTAAATGCATCCCTTCGCTACTGCCATCTCCTTTCCTCGTTGCAGGGACCCCCAGACAACACTCTAGTTGCTCTCCTGCAATTTTAGCTGTAAGTCACCACTCCTTACACCTGTTTCTCCCACGATCAACCACCCTTCCTCCTCCCTGTCAGCCTAGCAACCAGCCAACCTACTTCACCTCCAATCCTCCACCCGCAAGCCTTCCCCACCTCCTATTGCTACTTCCGTGTCATCCCAACCACAACTCTCAACCTCCACGTTTACTTCCCTACCACTTGTTCCACCGTAGCCTACTGCCCCAATTGCAGACCAGTCACAAGATCATAATCTCCACTTGCCACCTCCCATGACCGCAGGTCAACCGCAGCCTCCCAACTCATCTGACCAACCTCAAACTCTTTGGGATACAACTTTAGTGTGTTTACGTCATGTCTATTGTTGTTTTTTCCTTTCAAGTTTGTCGTTTGTAACTTTCTGTTTGCTTTTAGTAATAGTATTTGATTTTCTTATCATTGTTGGCGTTAATTTCGATATCATTTGGTATTAGAGCTGGCTTATCCCTAGTCCTATTCTTCCCGTGTCCTATTCTAGAGTTATCTAACCCACCCCCCCCCCCCCCCCCCCAAATGCACAGACACAACACACACACCTAACTCATAATTTTTCTTTCCAACTAGACATCTCTCCCATACACCATATCCAGCCTGCCCACACCAAAACTATGATCAAACCACTGAGGAGACAAGTGTCGGACGCCGATCAGGAGTTTATCATGGAAGAGGTACAACGAAAACTCTACTAAGTGTTACAAATGCTTAATGAAATTGAGTAAAGGACCCGTGGAGAGGTTATCATCGAGTGTGATAGCGAGGTCCGAGAAGGAGAGCGAAAAGAACATCTGAATTCATTTTGGAGGGATGATTTCAATGAAGAGGAGAATCAACCGCGACGCTTTGAGATTCAATATCAGAGGAAGCTGAGAGATGATGTGCGTCTTGGAGGATACAAAGATTTAGAAGATATTGGATTTTGAAGGAAAAATAAATCCGGATCATTTTGTTCAGTATCTGTAGACCGTTGAGTAAATACAAAGAGGTACCAGAGACCAGAAGAGTGAATCTTGTTTTCATCATGTTGAAGAAAAGTGTCTCGTTGTTGTAGGAGAATTTTAAGAGGTAGAGACAGAAAGAAGGACAAGACAAAAAGAAGGAAGAGACGGGATCACCACCTGGGAGAAAAGGAAGAAGGCGATGCAACGACATTATCTCATCAGGATAATTTTTTGAAGCTCCGCCACCTACAACAAGGGGAACTATTAGTGGAGGAGTACGTGGCAGAATTTATGCACCTTAAGTTGAAATGTGAGCTGGCGGAAATAGAGGAACACATGACGTCCAGGTACTTGGGAGGTCTGAAGCCCTCCAATAATGTGGTCCAACTACAACCTTATTTGACGATGAGTGACTTTCAGACAATGATATTAAATGTAAAGAGACAATAGAAGCAGACAGACACCCACCGCCCTTCATGGAGCCACCCATAGTTAAAGACATCAATAGGAGTATGCTTAAGAAAGTTGAGAAGACTGGTTAGGAGATTGATAGAGCTGCCCATAATAAAAAAGACCTGAGAAGAGTAGCATATATAGTACAGTACCAGCCATGAAATGCTTCAATCTGCAGATAGAAGCTTCAACTAATGAGGTTAAAGCTTCCCCAACCATGAGAGACTGACGTGGAACATCCAATGCTTAGGCGTGACATTTGCTGCATGCCCTAGACCCTGCCAGTTCGGTCCAGGCAGGGAGGGACCGACCGTTCCTTCTAAGCTGGAGCTTCCCTCTTATTTGGAATGGGTCTACTCCTTAGTTACCCTAGGTCTATAAGCCTGTTGTTTTCGTATTTTAGGGTAATTTTTTGTTGTTTCTGTCGGGACAGCTGTCGGCATCTCCAATTCTTCTGTTTTGGTCTGTATCTAAGGGTGAGAGGTGCTCCAACTGTATCTCATTCTGAGATGGTGAATATTCTCAACTTTATGTACCTCCACATCTATCCCTTCATTTTCGTTGTCTCCTTTCCTTGCTGTAGGGACCCTCAGACAACACTCTGGCTGCCCTCTCGCAATTTCAACCACAAGTCACCTTTTCTTCTTCCTGCTACCCCTTTGATCAACCACCCTTCCTTTTCCCTGCCATCCCAGTCGTGGTCACCCTACCCCACTTCTAATTCTCCACCCGCAAGCCTTCCATAGCACTAGCTGCTGCTTCCCTGTCATCTCAACCGCAAAAGCTCCACGCCTACTTCTCTACCAGCTATTCCACCACAAGCTTCTACCCCTATTGCAGTCCAGTTGCAAGACCACTACCTCCACCTGCCTCTTCCATACCTGCTGGTCAATCGCAGCCTTCCAACTCACCTAACTATTTCATTTTCCTATCGTTGTTTGCGTTAACTTTGATATCACTATATTATTGAATGTGAAATCAGAAGGACTGGAAAAAGGGAAGGGTCTAAACTAATGATTATCGGTTCACAATCTTAATTGAGATTATATAAAATTTAAATTAGATCTCTACTATCATTTTTTAGGATTTCTTACCAACAAGCCTTCATCCTAGTTCGTTGCATAACTTTTCACTAATTTTTTAAGGGTCTATAAAGGAAAGTTATTTGATTTTATATGGATAACCGTTTTATCGGTTCACGTTTGCGATAAGCTTATTTCATAGTTTACGATGAGTTTTTAGTGAGTTTTTTCATGCAAATCATGCTTGTCAATATTTTGCAAATGCAAATCATGATTATAAATATTATGCAAATGCAATAGGATATGATGTATTTAAGGATGATGAAGAATTGATATTTTGACTCAATGGATAGGCTACAGACAACCATAAGGAGAGGAAAAATTAAAAAAAAGTAAAATTTTTAAGTTTTTAACTCCATTAAGACAATCAGTGCAAACATAATTTTTTTAATGAGTGGCATAGTATAATTTGAATAAGTTGTGTATATTATATAATTCTTATGGTTTAAAAGGTTATGGTTTGTTTGGGTGGCTGCAATTGTTTATAAAAATAACAATTTAATTATATAGATTTTTTTTTTCTCTTAGAAAATGTTGGACATTAGTTTTCTTAGCGCTTTCACATTCAAGTAGATTTGACTATTGATACACTACAACAAAATGCGTCATTTAACAAGAATCTCGAGGCAATTAGCACCGATCTCAAAGCATTTTTTGAGCTTAAAATATTCAAACGTAATTTAAGAATCATCCAGAACTCTAATTTCTGCAAACCTACAATATAAACTGACGATCTCGATAAGACGAACCTATTGTCATTGAAATTGGTCAAATTTGAGTCAAATCAGGTTCTGATCAAATTGTTACTCCACTTTTAGAGCTTTTGATGTCTAATTGGAAGTTTAGATGAATTCCAAATCTGGTCAGTTTATAATTGAATTGAGCATCTCGATGAGATGAATCCAATGAGCATAAGATTAGTCCTATTCTAGGGTTATCTAAACCCCCCCCTCCCACCCCCCCCCAAATGCACAGACACAACACACACACCTAACTCATAATTTTTCTTTCCAACTAGACATCTCTCCCATACACCATATCCAGCCTGCCCACACCAAAACTATGATCAAACCACTGAGGAGACAAGTGTCGGACGCCGATCAGGAGTTTATCATGGAAGAGGTACAACGAAAACTCTACTAAGTGTTACAAATGCTTAATGAAATTGAGTAAAGGACCCGTGGAGAGGTTATCATCGAGTGTGATAGCGAGGTCCGAGAAGGAGAGCGAAAAGAACATCTGAATTCATTTTGGAGGGATGATTTCAATGAAGAGGAGAATCAACCGCGACGCTTTGAGATTCAATATCAGAGGAAGCTGAGAGATGATGTGCGTCTTGGAGGATACAAAGATTTAGAAGATATTGGATTTTGAAGGAAAAATAAATCCGGATCATTTTGTTCAGTATCTGTAGACCGTTGAGTAAATACAAAGAGGTACCAGAGACCAGAAGAGTGAATCTTGTTTTCATCATGTTGAAGAAAAGTGTCTCGTTGTTGTAGGAGAATTTTAAGAGGTAGAGACAGAAAGAAGGACAAGACAAAAAGAAGGAAGAGACGGGATCACCACCTGGGAGAAAAGGAAGAAGGCGATGCAACGACATTATCTCATCAGGATAATTTTTTGAAGCTCCGCCACCTACAACAAGGGGAACTATTAGTGGAGGAGTACGTGGCAGAATTTATGCACCTTAAGTTGAAATGTGAGCTGGCGGAAATAGAGGAACACATGACGTCCAGGTACTTGGGAGGTCTGAAGCCCTCCAATAATGTGGTCCAACTACAACCTTATTTGACGATGAGTGACTTTCAGACAATGATATTAAATGTAAAGAGACAATAGAAGCAGACAGACACCCACCGCCCTTCATGGAGCCACCCATAGTTAAAGACATCAATAGGAGTATGCTTAAGAAAGTTGAGAAGACTGGTTAGGAGATTGATAGAGCTGCCCATAATAAAAAAGACCTGAGAAGAGTAGCATATATAGTACAGTACCAGCCATGAAATGCTTCAATCTGCAGATAGAAGCTTCAACTAATGAGGTTAAAGCTTCCCCAACCATGAGAGACTGACGTGGAACATCCAATGCTTAGGCGTGACATTTGCTGCATGCCCTAGACCCTGCCAGTTCGGTCCAGGCAGGGAGGGACCGACCGTTCCTTCTAAGCTGGAGCTTCCCTCTTATTTGGAATGGGTCTACTCCTTAGTTACCCTAGGTCTATAAGCCTGTTGTTTTCGTATTTTAGGGTAATTTTTTGTTGTTTCTGTCGGGACAGCTGTCGGCATCTCCAATTCTTCTGTTTTGGTCTGTATCTAAGGGTGAGAGGTGCTCCAACTGTATCTCATTCTGAGATGGTGAATATTCTCAACTTTATGTACCTCCACATCTATCCCTTCATTTTCGTTGTCTCCTTTCCTTGCTGTAGGGACCCTCAGACAACACTCTGGCTGCCCTCTCGCAATTTCAACCACAAGTCACCTTTTCTTCTTCCTGCTACCCCTTTGATCAACCACCCTTCCTTTTCCCTGCCATCCCAGTCGTGGTCACCCTACCCCACTTCTAATTCTCCACCCGCAAGCCTTCCATAGCACTAGCTGCTGCTTCCCTGTCATCTCAACCGCAAAAGCTCCACGCCTACTTCTCTACCAGCTATTCCACCACAAGCTTCTACCCCTATTGCAGTCCAGTTGCAAGACCACTACCTCCACCTGCCTCTTCCATACCTGCTGGTCAATCGCAGCCTTCCAACTCACCTAACTATTTCATTTTCCTATCGTTGTTTGCGTTAACTTTGATATCACTATATTATTGAATGTGAAATCAGAAGGACTGGAAAAAGGGAAGGGTCTAAACTAATGATTATCGGTTCACAATCTTAATTGAGATTATATAAAATTTAAATTAGATCTCTACTATCATTTTTTAGGATTTCTTACCAACAAGCCTTCATCCTAGTTCGTTGCATAACTTTTCACTAATTTTTTAAGGGTCTATAAAGGAAAGTTATTTGATTTTATATGGATAACCGTTTTATCGGTTCACGTTTGCGATAAGCTTATTTCATAGTTTACGATGAGTTTTTAGTGAGTTTTTTCATGCAAATCATGCTTGTCAATATTTTGCAAATGCAAATCATGATTATAAATATTATGCAAATGCAATAGGATATGATGTATTTAAGGATGATGAAGAATTGATATTTTGACTCAATGGATAGGCTACAGACAACCATAAGGAGAGGAAAAATTAAAAAAAAGTAAAATTTTTAAGTTTTTAACTCCATTAAGACAATCAGTGCAAACATAATTTTTTTAATGAGTGGCATAGTATAATTTGAATAAGTTGTGTATATTATATAATTCTTATGGTTTAAAAGGTTATGGTTTGTTTGGGTGGCTGCAATTGTTTATAAAAATAACAATTTAATTATATAGATTTTTTTTTTCTCTTAGAAAATGTTGGACATTAGTTTTCTTAGCGCTTTCACATTCAAGTAGATTTGACTATTGATACACTACAACAAAATGCGTCATTTAACAAGAATCTCGAGGCAATTAGCACCGATCTCAAAGCATTTTTTGAGCTTAAAATATTCAAACGTAATTTAAGAATCATCCAGAACTCTAATTTCTGCAAACCTACAATATAAACTGACGATCTCGATAAGACGAACCTATTGTCATTGAAATTGGTCAAATTTGAGTCAAATCAGGTTCTGATCAAATTGTTACTCCACTTTTAGAGCTTTTGATGTCTAATTGGAAGTTTAGATGAATTCCAAATCTGGTCAGTTTATAATTGAATTGAGCATCTCGATGAGATGAATCCAATGAGCATAAGATTACTCAATTATGACATCGTTAAGACACTCAAATATTTACAAAATATTGTCCAATGAATGGAACCTCTCCAGGTCGTTCGATAGAGTGAATCTAATTCCTTCCTTATTTGCAGGGAGTCCTCTGATTGAGTTTATAAATAGAGCTGTCCCCCCTTCTTAAATGGGGGACGAAGGTCTTGAATTGGAGGAGGGGCTGGACCTTGGGCTAGAGCTGGACCTGAAGGAGTCGAATTCTAGTGTAGATTTGGACCGAAGACCCGTCGAGCGTTTCTCGCTCACAAAGCCACCAACCATCGTCGACTGCTGCTCGCCGACCGCAATCGACTATCATCGATTATCCCCTTCTTGTTGCAACAACGTGCCTCACATACGGTGCAATGACATTCCGTAGACGGTGTAACAACGCACTTCAAAAATAGTGTAACAATGCTCTTCACAATGACTGCTTATAACCACTGTACTCGAAACATTCTGACCTCCAATCTTCTGAAGCTCTCTCCTCAGCTCCCAATCACATCCTACTGCCTACGTGGGTCTCAGCTTATACAATTCTTAACTCCGGCTTTTGTGACCTACAAAATTTATCCCGACACACCACCACAGCCCATGTGATCACTATAGCCTATGCGACTCACAACTCACATAGCTCTCAGCTCTGGCCTCTGTGGCCTACAGACGTTATTTTAAATTTCAACTCAGGTCTCTGTGGCCTAAGGACGTTATTGCTGCTCACCACCACGCCTATGTGATCAACTGCAGTCTATGTGGCTCACAACTCATGGAACTCCCAACTTCGACCTCTATGGCTTATAAACGTCATCACAACTCCCAATTTTAGCTCTGTGGCCTAGGGACATTATCGTGGCTCCCTTTTACGGCCTTTATGATCAACCAACACTCTTCAAGTTACCATGTATGACCTATCTGAACAACTATCATACGAATTTCAACTACAACCCCTACGACCAGCTGACACTACAAACGACCGTCTATAACATTCATGACGGGCTACTGCTTTCATAGCAATTGATTATGGCATTTGCGGCTTGTTACAACTATTGTTGTTGAACTACCATTATAAATAAACTTTGTAATTCCATCTTTTCTAATTCAAGAGAAGAGTGTGCTTATGTGCTTTTGTACTTATAATTATATAGGGATTTTTTTTAGCTCGGCTAGTCCCTTTGGTTTTTTACCCTTTCTAGTGTTTTACACGTAAAAAATCGAGTTGTCCACTCCTACTCTTTCATTTGTGTCCGTGTTCTATCTTAGTCCACTGCTAAGGTACTAAATTATTACTCTACTGCCACAAATCTTTTGATAGACAACAATTATAAAATGTTATTTCTAATCACAAGTTTGTAAAAGGCGATAATAAAGATGTATTCAACACTAATTGTAGTATGCACCTTTAGATTCCTCCTAATAAACAGAGCATTAATAATCAAGTTGTATTGTAGGCATGAATCATTAATATCTTGATGTAAATCAATTTTATGAATAATTTTTTATTAGTATGTAAATTAAGGCGCTGTTTGGAATCATTTTTTGTTTTTGTTTTTTTTTTCCATTTTTGTTTTCAAAAATGGTGTTTGCTTATTTGTTTTTTGTTTTATTTTTATTTGTTTATTTTTTTGGAGGAACTTCTGTTAATAAAATACTCATAACAGAAAAAATATATTTTTGTCTATTTGTAAAACACCGAAAACAGCGACTCTCGCTGCCAGCCGTAGCCGACCTCTCGCATTTGTCGGCTAACGACTGGCCT
>NW_018230322.1:88896-96027 GCF_001263595.1 Phalaenopsis equestris | reverse complement strand
CGCTGCTCGCCCCCCCCCGCTGCTGTCCGCCACCCGCTGTTGTTCGCCTACCGCCCGCCCACCCACAAGTAATACTTTGTATTGGGTGGAGCAAGGAAGACGTCGTATATGACCTGGGAGGCAGAGCTTAATACTGGAGCACACGTGACCAATCATTTTATAAAAAATATAGTTTTTTCTTTGAAAGAATTAGAAAAACCCAACCAAGCACTTACATATATATATATTTTAAAAACATATGATAGTATCAAACACGTGTTTTAAAAACAGAAAACTAAACAAAATAAAATAGATTAAAAACAAAAATATAAATAGAAACTAGAAAGTGATTCCAAATAGGCCCTAAGAAATGAAAAAAAAACACACATGAAATTGTCCTTGAATTGGTTCTTTTCATGGGGATAATATCAATCTGTATTTTTAACATGATTCTCTTTATCAAGATGGGTGACACTAAATAATTCTAATGTAAATGGGACATTTGAAATGATTTAGCACGGCACTGCATCCATTATTTATCTTTTTCTTCATATTGCCTCAAATTGGTCCCCACATTCTTCCTCCTGAATATCATTAGAATTAGTGGCATGCATAATTTTGTTAATTTTCATGAGTTAAATGTTTCAAGTTGTTCATTATCTTATAAATAATTTCATTAATTTTGATGAGTTAAATATTTTAACGGCAGACTGATAGCATATTTAACCTTTATTGTTGAAATAAATTGTGAAGTTAAGTTTTTGTTCATTTTTTTATGCCCTCATTGCCTTTTTTTTCAGTACTTGATTAATGTTTGAATCTTTATTAAAATTGTCGAAACTTAAACTTTAATTTTTTATTATTATATAGTTGTTTTTGGATTGTTTATTTTATATTTGAGGATTGTAAAGGTCGGAAGCTGAAAAGAAGATTTAGAAGGAAAAAATGGCATAATTAATATTGATGTCTCTTTTTTTTTTCCTATGGGGCAATTGCGGCCACATATGATGAAATGTTAAAAAAAAGGGGTATTTTTCATACAATTGGTGGCTATTATCATTGTTGTGACGGATGCCAAGCTGCTCTAATATTAGGGTAAGCTTAGTGAGCGGCAGTGTGTGTTTCCGCTATTCATAATAACTCTTTAATTCCATGCATGAAAATACTTATGAACAAATTGCTTGAAGATAGAGCTTCAACATGTAAACTTTTTATAAATTAATTCCATTATTTTAGCTACCTACTTCAAGGCAGCAATAACCAAATTAATTACTCAGGTAATAACCTCCAAACATTAGTAATTAGATTTATAGTTTTGTCTAAAAAAATTAAATCAATTCATAAAAAATAATTTATGGTCAATTATAAGGTGTTATCTTAGCTATTTTTTTTCTTTATATATATATATATATATATTATGCATATATATAATATATTAAAGAGAAAAGATACATATAGGTTATATGAGTGGGTCCAAAAATAGACACGCAACCCACACGGCACAACATAAAAAAAAAGACAAAAAGGATACATATAAAAATCAAAATAGCCCAAAACCACCAGGGCGTTGAAAAAATAAGAGTCATCCCAATTTAGTTATGCCTGCGCCTCTAGTTCTCTGAAGGGATCCGGCTAACAAATTGGTAAGGTGCATACCATTACCCGAAATAACCAAAGTATCATTCGTAGGACTTCTGAGGTTGAGTAGATCTCCATTCTTCTTCTTCCTCCTGGAAGTGCAAACATGTCATTCTTTATCCAAAGAATCAGTCTGATGAGGTGGTAGAGCTGTAGCAGAAGGATTACCAGTCGTAGTATCCATAATATCCATAATAGGTTCTAGTATATGTGAAGTATGAGTTGTCTCTACACTAGATACTTCCTGAAGATGGGGAGTTGCGAGGTTCTCCTGATTATCAGTCTGAACACTATTCTTTTTAGGTAATATTCATTCAGTATTGTTTTCTATGGGGTTTGAAAGTGCCAACATCACATCAATCACATTAACAGTAATAACAGTATCAGAGAGGGGTCCACAGGGAGGTTCTCCTGATTATCAGTCTGAACACTATTCTTTTTAGGTAATATTCATTCAGTATTGTTTTCTATGGGGTTTGAAAGTGCCAACATCACATCAATCACATTAACAGTAATAACAGTATCAGAGAGGGGTCCACAGGGGCAACAGACACCTGTCTGGTAGTATCCTCCTCAGGTGGAACTAAATATTCAGGAAGTGGGATTAGATTCATCCTTATCCACTTGAACCTTAGATTTCAATCAAATTAGGATGGAGCAAATTAGGATGGAGCTTGTGGCATTTATCAAAGATATGCCCAAACATCTTACAGTGGGTACAATATGAAGGCATGTGTTCAATGACGATTTGTTGCCAATATCCATTAGTGCCCAGCCAGACTTCAGTAACATCAGGTAAAGTAATATCTCTTTCCACAAGTATTCTGGCCACAAATGGTCTAGTTAGATTGAAAGTGGGTAGATCTAGCTTCATAAGGTCCCAAGGATGACCCCAATGGAGTAGAGAACCTGATGATGAAAATAGTGTAGCTTGTGACCAAATAGACTAAATTATACTGGTACAGTAGGAGTCTCATGATTTGGGTCGAAATCAGGAGACCACTTGAGTAACTTATTGATTTGCTTGCGATATTGAGATATTTCTTGGAGAAAATTCGGGTGTAGTCTTCAGCCACGATTAGTTGAATCAACATGTCTTCCACCGTGAGTCTCACTTTTCACTTGTCTACTAGTTTAAGATCATCAATACTCTTTCTGATAACTTTCATAGGTGGGTGCCCCCATTGAAATTTTTCAATAAGTGCAAACTTGAATTTCGCTGTAAGGGTTGAAATTTCGAAGTCAGTGAGAAAGATTGTTGTTTTTTCACCTTTCCTACTTCCCTTCTTAAGAAAAGGGTAATCACCTGTACCATCGCGACATTCCTTATAGCTTGAAAGGAAGACAACTGCGGACTCCACCAGAGGGTTACCCACCACGTGAGCAAAGGAGACTTTATCCGGTTCAACCAAAGAAGAAGGAAACACCATTAGAGCAAGGAGATCTTTCGGCGTTCACCTGCTGCAAGACGAAATGAAGCTGTCGGGCAGGGAGAGGCGCAACATCGAAATAGAAGAGTATGGGGGAACTTTCTGTCGGGCAGGGCGATAGAGGCGTCGTCGAGCAATGAAAGTTACGAGGCTGGCATGCGAAGCAGACGCGACGTGCGAAGCAGTCGACGTCAAAATTGGCAAACGCAAACTTGCAAAGCAGTCGGTGTCGAAACACAACGCGAGTCGACGACGACGGAGAAGACACAAAAGACGAAGTCGGAGAAGTCGCAACGAGGAACTGATGCGAATCGCCATAACAGTTGCCAGAGTTTACCATGAGTCGAAACCCTAGCAGAGCTGATAGCGGGAGAAGACGACGCCATTACGCCTATATATAAATATATATATATTTGAAAAGCCCAAGGGCTAAATCTATTAAAATAGGAAAGATACATAAATGTTGTATGAGAGGGCCCAATAGAGACACCCTATCCATACGATACAACACACACAAACACCTCAAAAGAGAAAAGATTTAGGGAAACCCAAAAAAAAAAAGGAAAGATATCAAAATCACAAATGAGCCAGTTTAGTCCTGCCTCTGCCTCTAGTTCTAGGGCGAGATACAGATAACAAATTGTTGAGTGCCGAACCATTTCTCAAAGTAACTGAAGTCTCTTCCATTAGGTTCTCAAGCTGAAGTTTGTTGGAAGTGTAGACCTGTCATTCTTCATCCGAGGATTGTTGCTCATTCAGATGAGGTGTTAGTGCTGCAGTAGAAAGATTGCCAACAGTTGTACCCACAAGTGGTTCAAGTGTGTGTGAGATATGAGTTGTCACCACTTCAAATACTTTTTGAAGATGGGGAACTGCAAGGTTCTTCTGATTGTCAATCCGTTTAGGTAGGGGCCCTTCAATACTATTTTCGATAGGGTTTTGCTCGGCAGGGCCATCCAGCTTCTCATCGATCGCAGAAATAGTATTTTCTGGGGGAGGATCCACGGGGGCGATTATATCAGACACCATAACCTGTTTTGTGGTAATTTTCTCTTCAGATGGAACAAATATATCCAAAGCAGTGGGGTCAGATCCATTCTTATTTACTTGATTTTTAGATTTGAAATTAGGGTGAAGCTTATAGCATTTATCAAGGTTGTGCCCAAACATCATACAGTGAGAACAATAAGGAAGCAGTGGGGTCAGATCCATTCTTATTTACTTGATTTTTAGATTTGAAATTAGGGTGAAGCTTATAGCATTTATCAAGGTTGTGCCCAAACATCATACAGTGAGAACAATAAGGAGGTCTATGTTCCATAACAATTTGTTGCCAATATCCATTGTGAGCTGTGCCTAACCAGACTTTAGTAACATCAGATAAAGTAATATCTCTTTCAACAAGTATTCTGACTACATAAGGTATGATTAGGTTAAAAGTGGGTAAATCTAGCTTCAAAGGGTCCCCAAGTATGACACCAATAGAGTAAAGAACCTGATGATGAAAAAAGTGCAGTTTGATTGGGTAGACTAAAACATACCGTTACAGTAGGATATTCGCGCTTAGGGTCAAAATCAAGAGATCACTTGAGTAGTTTTATTGGTTTACCAGCAATGTTGAGATATTTTTTGGAAAAAATCTCAGTGTAGTCTTCAGACACGATTAGTTGAATTAATAGTTGAATTAGTTGAATTAATACGTGTCTCCCATCTATGAGCCATACTTTTCACTTTCCTGCTAATTTGAGATCATCAAAACTTTTCCTGATAACATCCATAGGTAGGTGTCCCCACTGAAATTTTTTAATAAAAGCAAACTTGAATTTATCAGTAAGGGATGAAATTTCTAGCTCAGAGAAAAAAAGTTTTGTCTTCCCACTTTTCCTATTTGCAATATTGATAAAGGGGCAATCACCTTCCCGTTGCTCTTTATAACTTGAGGGGAAGACAACCGCCGTCTCCCTATGAGAATTACCCATCACGTGGGCAAAGGAAACTTTGACAGGTACAACCGTAGATGAAGGAAGCTCCATCACAACAAGAGAAGCCCTGCCAAAGTCGGGCAGCGGTAAAAATAGCGAGCCGAAAGGTTGGGGCGAAAAACTACAGTTGTTAAAGCCGCAGAACAGTCGCAGCTTGACGAGGCAGATCGCAGAACAGTTGCAGCGAACAAGAGCGAGAGGAACCACAACGAGATGACTTGACGCGGGTCGCAGCTCGACGACCACGCAGAAGTGACAAGATGATGAAGACAAGACAGTCAGTTGCAGCTCGACGCGGCTTGCAACTCGACATCCACAGCTGCAGCGTATATATGTCGTCTCCCACGCTCGGCTCTGCTAGGGACCCTAGCAACCCTTAGCGAAAATCATTTCTCCGGCGTCGTCTCTCCGTCGTGGTTGGCTCGCGGCTTCAAAGTCTCGCGTCTCGTCGTCTCTGTTCGAAGAAGCCCACAGAGCGCATCTCGTCGTCTCTTTCGGAGCCGACGGATCGCATCTCGTCGCATCTGTTCGAAGCCGACAGATCGCATCGCGTCTTCCTCCTCACAAAAGCCGACATTTCGCGTTTGGCGTCGTTGATTGCGGTGGAGAAGAGTCTGTGCCGATTGACAGCTTTCTGTAGAAATGGCTTCAGGACGTTCCTACGCTGCTGCCCTCGCCAGTGATAACCTCGTCTCTGCCCCTCTTTCGAATATGTTTCCGCAACGATATTAAGACAATTTTGCTGACAATATATTAAGACAATTTTGCTCTTGACATTGAAACCGGATTTCTCAAAAAAGCTTCCCGTAAAAACGGTAAACCTGTAATCTTTCTCACTAAGGTAGAGATCTCTACCCTAGCTGCGCCCAACCGACTATTCTTAGTAGGTAAGTTTCTTTATGAAAACCCTAAACTTGAGCTAATTCGAAAGGACTTTGAACAAATGAAGCTGAAAGAGGATTGGAATATCGGTAAATTGGATGGTTGTCACATTCTTATTCAATTATCAAATGACGAAGACTATACCCATTTGTTTGCGAGAAGAGTTCTTCGAATATAAAACCAGGTGATGAAGGTTTTAAAATGGACGGTGGATTTTGACCCTCGTACTGAACCTCCTACCATTCCTGTTTGGCTGCGCTTCCCAGGTTTGAAGATCCACCTTTTTTATCAAGAGTTTCTCTTCGCTTTAGCGATGGTATATGGTAAATCCCTCAAAGCTGACACGCCTACAGTGAATCTGACTTGGCCTTCAGAAACTAGAATTTTGATAGAAAGAGATATTACTTTACATTTTCCGGGAGAAATATGGATTGACACACAACATCAGGGATTTTGGCAGCAAGCAGAACTTGAACAGATACCACTTTATTGTACCAACTGCTGTATGTTTGGACATTCTCCTTCTCAATATTATCAGTTGTATCCGAATTTAAAACCTTCAAGTAAAAATGCTTCTGGATCTGCCCCATCTCATACATGTCCCTCCACCGCTCCTGAAACACCGGTTGACACGATGCCACCTCCCTCTCCCACTACCGGAAACAATACTGTCTCTGTTCTTCTAACTGATATATTGGCAGATGGTTTACTTGGGTCTGATAATCAGGATAGTATTGAAGCTCCACATCCCAAGGATACATCAGGTGTTGAAGAGACATGCTTACCATCTCTTCAGAATAAGAATGTTGTTACTGCTAGTCAGGAGCTGGGGGCTCATTTTCTCCTACACGCCCAACAATCTGTTGACCACACCGATCAGATGAGCCAGTCTTCGGATGAGGAATGACAGGTATACACATCTGGAAAGAAAAAAGAATAATGGAGGCACACCCCAGTTTGGGGACTTAATGGATGATATTCTAGTAACTTCGGGTAATGGAACGACACTCAGCAATTTGTTAGCTGTCTCCGCTCCTAGAACCAGAGGCAGAGGCAAGACCAAACTGGCTTGTGCCTACAGCTTATTTCCTGCAAGTTTTATTTTTTTGTGTTTTATCTATGTTGTATCCTTTTAGGATACTAGTGTCTGATGTATCGTATGGGTAGGATACCTTTTTTGGGTCACTCTCATACAACCTCTATGAATCTTTTCAATTTAA
>NW_018230322.1:78149-88881 GCF_001263595.1 Phalaenopsis equestris | reverse complement strand
TATATATATGTGTGTGTGTGTGTGTGTGTGTGTGTGTGTACTAAGTGAAATCTTTAGTATTTATGACTACATGTTTTGTGCCTTAATGAGATATTCTTAAAACAAAAAGCCTTTTAAATTCACACATGCTCAGGCATACACTTGTATATGTTGGAGAAGCACTTGAGAAAAGAGATGCCTAGAGTTTAAAGCAACTTCAAATTCTTTGTAAATCATTTGAAATTCTTTTGTAAATCGTCATTTAAAATTTCAGATGACTTTTCATTTCTCTGAATATTTAGACCTCATTACTAAATTACAGATTATTTAACTGAGCAGTACAAGGGACATTGGATAACATCTTTATCCAATGTGATGTTATTGAGCACCTTTTTTGAATTTATTTCTATTTTCTTTTTTTTTATTTTGTCTTTAGAAAAATGGGTGTGTAAGTAAAAAGGACGTGTTTTGAATGCAGGCATAATTGTCTAAATTATCTCATTTTGAGGCTTGATATTTTTTTCGTACTTTAATATATCCATTATTTATTAATTCATATACACAATTTTAATATTTATAATTTTGACCCCAACAAATTCAACAATCCCCACAGGCTTTTGAACCTAAACTAAATTAAAAATGAGATCATGCCAACCAAATAAACTTACTTGACGTTAGGATTTAAAACATAACCTTTCTCACCAATACAACTCTTCTATATTATCATCCATGTCAAAATAAAAACAACAAATTAATAAAAAAATGCATTAATTGCTTGATTTTATGCTTCTGAAGAGTATAATATTAAGAGTGACATCAAATTTATGATATTAGTTAGCGTTTAAATAGGGTTTACAATGAGATCATTAAAGTTTTAGTCTTACAGCTGATTTACTTATGAGAATTCAACATTTTATAATCAATTAATAAATTAATAAGCCATATTAATTAATAGTTAACTATTTATTTTTTTTGTTAAGAGTAATTTTGAAATTTATTTAAGATCCCTAAGATTTTAGTAGTGTATAATTATGGTTCTTTAATGATGCTATAATTTTGATTTTATAAATTTATTTATTTATAAATAAATGTTAATTAACTTAAAATTAATTATCATAAAAAAGGCTTTGATTTGTTAAAGCTTAAATTAGGTATAATTAAGATTATTAGAACTTGCATATTATTAATTATATATTAAACTTTTAATTATTTTAGTTTGATACAGATTAATTTGTCATTTTTTATTCATAAACGTGTTTTTTCTATTTTTCATTTTGAAAATAGGAAATAAGAAACATTTTAGGGATTAGAATTTTTTGTTTACATAAAGTAAAAAAAAACAATACAAAAAGAAAAAATAAAAAAAATCAAATGTCATTAAATTATTACATCTTTTGTTGTTGATTTGTATTGCTAACATGTGTTTTTTTGGGCTTTCTCAAGATTTGTTTTAAATATTGCATTATGAATTTATGACGCATGGCTCATCTTTTCTTAATCTGTTCAAAACATTTAAGCTTTACTTATTAGCATAATAGTCATCTTTTCCACTATAAGAGGAAGTTTACTTGTTCTGTCATATCAATTTAATTGTGTTTTGCCCATCGAAGTATGGATTTTTAATAGGAAAAATCTTAACCAATAGCATATAATATTGATCTTTTGTTTTTGGTGCTTATTTGAAGATGAGTTTATCCATTTTGTCGAATTTCTTTTTTATTTGTATCCCAGTAATTAAATAACGAGATCATTTTAGCCTTTTGTGTTTGATTCTTATGTTCATATGTATTATGTGCTATTTTCACCTTTAGCTAATTTTGATTTTAAACCAGTCATATGAGTGAATCCACTTTGGTTTACGTGGAGATATTGTGCTTTCCAGGGAAAGTGAAGGTGAATTTCAATATGGAAACTATCGCAAGGAAGCTGAAGACTTACGAGCTGTGGTGCTATATTTCTTAGAGCAAACTTTTAATATTTGTGCTATTATTGGGCATAGTAAAGGTCCGTGGTCAATCACATTGTTGATATGATTTTAAACAAACATACTTGATTTATGGATGTTTTGTCTCACAATTTGACTTTACTATATGAAATTTTTCATTATATATGGAGGACAAGACTTGAAGACAACTAAAATAGTTTATGAGAAGTTTCAATGTTAGATCCTATAATTATTTATACAAAATAATTCAACTCATGAAGGATATTTTTTAGCTGAATAATTTATAAGTTCAGCATGTATTTATTCAATTATGCTGTTCATTAAACATATATATAAATATATATATATATATATATATATATATATATCATGGAGGATAATATTGAATGGGTTTAATAATTCGTAAGGTAAGAGGCATCTCAAAACTAATACCACCTTACGAATTAGTTCATTAAACATATATATTTATACTGAGCATGTAGGTACATGGCATTCTCTGCCTTTTGAATGGGTTTTGAGTGGCCTCTTACAAGTTTTATCAACAATTTAAAATTTTTGTGTTGTTTAAAAAAACACTTCAGATCTGAACTTTAATTATTAGTTGGTCAAGTTTTTTTATTTTTGTAGATAATAAGCTTCATTTAGTAATTTAGCTCATTGCTAAAATTCAACGATTGTATTTTCTTCGTATGATTGATTGATTGATTTTTTTAAAATGTAAGTGTTCAAGAAAAACATATGCTTTTCGGTTAACATGCTACTATCATTAATATAATTATGAGGTTGATTGTTGACCCATCAGGGTTGAACTTGAGACCTTGCAAATTGAGCGTCATTAACCCAATATATGTCGTATGATGTTGAGGAGAGAGGTCGTGAGGCATGCTTACATTGCATATAATTTGAGGAGGTGCTCCTATTGGTCTCATCATTATTTTGGTTATAATTGTTTGAAAATCTGGAGTACACTAAATTTTTTTTAGCACGCTAATACACATCAAGTTATCATAACACAGTGATGTTAGTAAGGCATTATAAAACATAGGGACTGCATAAGATCACTTGGAGTCCTATTTTTTGGATATACCAATATGTATTTTGTGGATTGACATGAGATTAATATTATAGACGAAAGAAGCCGACGAATGTAACATCTGAGCTCTGGGCTTGAAAATTATTCTAAATTTTAGTTTGTCACTAACAATTTATAATCCAAATAAATCGAGAGAGCTACTAATAAAAGTAATTTAAATTAACTTAAAACTAAAATCAGTTGTGAAGAAAATTATATCTCTAGTTTGAGTGCCTTTTATAAATTTTTTATATTGTGTCACTCTTTTTTTAGTCTAATGTTTCACTTGAAAAATATTAGTTTACAATAGTGAATTATTAACAACTTAGTGAATTCTCATATTTTTGAAGTATAATATAATCAATCTGTATAAAAATAAAATTTGGTTTATTATTCAATTATGATCATTCAAGAAGGTTCAATATGTTTTGTTCAATATTGTTAACATCCCTTGCAGAAATACTATCTAAAATTTGTATCTGTTAAAGTACATCAATATCACTATTCTTATTCAGTTCGTGGTCGATTATCTTAGTGTTCCTAGCTAGTTTCCTAAGGGAGAAAGCTCCATAAGTTAATATGCAAATACTGACATTTTATGTAGTTAATATCTTTCATTTTATTATGTTATTTGGTACATAATAACTATTTGATAAAGTTAATCATGGAAAAATTTCCAATATTAATGTTGATATATGACCATTATTATAAAGAAATAGATGAATCAAAATAAAATATTGAATAATTAAACATTATCTATAATTAACCATACAAGTGATTTAGAAGAAATAAAAATGCTTTTATAACTTAGAAGTTAAAGTACTCATCTTGATTTTTAGAGATTTGATTCTCAACCTTTATTGCTAAGTCTTAGCTTCCTTTAATTTTGATTCCTCTCTTTATTACTAAATTTTATCCTCCTCTAATTTTGATACTTATAGAAATTTCTTATATTAATTAATTTATACATAATTGATCTATTTTTTTATATACTATTATTATTTTTTAAATGTCCAACCAAATTCTTTCCATAAACTTATATTACAAAAATTCCAATATTCACAATTCCTTAATGCTATTACACATTTTGATTTATACTAAGATTTTAATATTTCTAACTTATAGGCTAAATTTAAGTTCATTATTTTATTTTATTATTATTATTTCTAGTTAATAAAATTTTGTATTTTAATTTTATTAATAATAATATTTATCTTTGAATAACTTTATTTTTCCTAGATTATACTTGCACGTTTTAATAAAATCTATTACAGAATATCCATTAATAACTTGTATTCACCACATATATATTATTTAAAACTTCTATTTGTTTTTCTAACATAATTTTAAGAAATAAACCAAGAATAATGTATAATCATTCAAAATATTATAATTTTAAATTAATATTTCATATATGTGTTCTTTATGATCATTCCATAAAACCAAGAAGTCCATTTTAATTCTACTATTATAGTTATTTAGCATTGTCATTGCTAGTCCCAAGTCTGGAGGGGGTGAGAGGGTGGGGGGGGGGGGGTTGTGTTAAGTAATCGACAACCAGCGTAAAATTTGTTGAAAAAATTATGCATGAATCATTTTGATCATTGTGTAAGTGCTAGGGCGTCTACTGGAAGGGAGCTGTATGACCTAAATAGAGTGAAAAGTGTGCAAGGGTCGTTACGCTAACGCCGGGGTGTAGTGTCAAATAAGCAAGGATTTTCACATTACGGACGGATGCGGACAAATAAATTAGTCTATGAAACTAATAAGACTAATATAACTAATAAGACTAATATTAGGATAGTATTTTAGAATATATGTACTCTCAATGGTAAATTAATGGAATTAGTTGGCATTATGATTTATAAAAAGATTAATATCTTATAAACTCAAGAAACTAGATGGGTTGGAGAAAATGTTAAAGAGATTGATAACTTAGATTTTAAACTTTGGTATTCTAGTAAAAGTCACACAAGAAATGGTATAAGTGTAATTATAGATAAGAGTTTGAAAGATATAGTATTAAAAATTAATAGAGTTGGAGATAAAAGAGTTGGAGATAAAATTAGAGCCCTTAAGATTATTATTGATACTAAGATTTTTAATATTATAAGTGCTTATGCTCCTTAAGTAGATTAGATATATGGTCTAAAGATGAATTATAGCCCTTATTCTCTCTATCTCTCTTTCTGTCTCTCTCGATTTTATAAAATTCTTTCAGGAGTGCTTCATTAGGTATGACCTGCGCTAGTTGGTTTGCGTTCTTCACCTTTAATATCTCTTGTAGTAGTGAAGTAAAGATTGGATGTTTGAATTAAAGAATGTTTAGATGCATTGTTTTCTACTCTTCTCTTCTGGCGTATACTGCATACTTCTTTCTTTTTAATATTTTATTGGCATTGAAAACTACTGGAATTTTAGATAGCATACATTCAATAAACAAATTTCAGTTGTAAATGCTGCCATTACAACTGAGTGTTCATATCTGAAATCTGAACTCAGTGAAACACACTGCAAATAGAACAAATTTTCTTTCACAACGACTTGTAAATTTTTATTTTAAAATGAACGTTGTATAATCTAGATAATCATTTTGCTTGATGTTTGTGGTATGTTGTAAGGAAGGTTTTGCTTTATCCATCATCAATCTGGATAGGAGTTTATTCTGATAAATTATGAGACATTATTGCTGGTTCCATTCGTTTTTATGCCAATGCAGTCTCTTAAACATTTAGAGTTAGGTTACCTCTTTATCATTGACTACATGATGTATTGTCTTCTATTGTGTGGCCAGGTTTCTGAATGTATTTAAGTTTGTTTCAACTTGGTAGCCCTAACAACTTAAAAATTACTAGCCCAAACTTCAGCTGCTAATTCTCTACCATTTGTTCTTTGAAGAAATTGAAGTTTTGAAGCAGTAACTAACAAAGTTTCTATAGGTGGAAATGTGGTGCTTCTTTATGCTTCTACGCATAATGACGTCCCTCTCATCATTAATCTTTCTGGCCGTTTTGCATTGGAAAGAGGCATTGAAGGACGCCTGGGGAAAGCATTCATGCAAAGAATAAAGAAAGATGGCTTTATTGATGTCAAGGATAAAACAGGTGTGTTCTGAGTATAATTGCTTGAAGCGCTTAAATATTATTTTGCTTGAAGTTAACGTGCCATGATCTTGTGCGTGGATGTGTAAATGTAGTGGTAGCTGAGGCTTGTGGGTGTGCTTTCACAAATATTTTGTTTTTCGTTGGCGATTGTATGGCCTTGCATTGGTATTTGCTCTCTTTTTATGCATGTTGATGTTTTTGCTTGTTCGTGCAATTGATTTTTGGTGTATTCAAGCAGGTTAAAGTTTCAAATTTTGTATGATTTCTTCCATGAAATTACATGTGTTGTTGTGTTCCATTGATGAGCTCTCAATGTGGTGCCAAATTATTATTGTTGCCGATACTATTCTAGTACTTTTAGAAGGTATTTGGGAAGCGGATTTCACAAGGAGGTGGTTCTGGAATAGCGAGGAAAGGTTACTTTGTTTGGTGAATGTTGGCCTTTAAAAGAGAAGTATAAAACAAAGTTATGTGTTTCTGAGATGTGAATGCTTTGGTGGATGAGTGGCATGACACTTAGAGACAAAATTCAAAACAAATCTATCTGTGAAAGGGTTGGTGTAACTTCACAAGATTAGATTGTCATCTTAGATGGTTTTGTCAAACTAACTATCAACCATCAGATGATTCAGTTAGGAGAGTAGATGTTTTAGATTCGACTTATGTTAAGAAAGGTAGAGGTAGACCTAGAAAAAGACTTGGGCATATTGTATAAAAAATGATCTTAATCTATTAGAATTAAATGAAAATATAATAATCAGTGGGACTTAATGGAGAAAAAGTTTTCATGCAGCAGATCCCACTTAGTAGGATAAAGGCTTACCGTTGTCGTCGTTGTTTTTTGTTGACGACGTAAGGAAGGGATTGCACTGTTAAATCTAATATTGGAAAGCAGGTTCGACATCACCGGCGGTTGTTCTGGCTGAAACTAGCAAGTTGGACGACAAAACGGCGTGATTCGAGAGGCGTTGAGGTTCCATTACCTATTCCTAAGCAAGATACAAACATCACTTGCAAAAGAAAATGATACTCCAAAGAGCATAAAATAGAGAATGTCTCCTAATACCACAACAATAACCAAAAGTTTCCTCCCAAGCAACAAAAGAAACTCATAAATTCATTTGTAATGGAAATAACCTAATTAGAAATAATAAAATAGAAAAAAAGGCGAAAGAAAGAAAATGAAGTATGGTTGAATCTAATAACTAAGCCGTAAAATCAAGAATTGCAATCACAAGAAGCTTCAGTTTCACTGCAATAAGGAAATCTCACACTTGCGGGTCGTGGGATTTCATTTTGTGGCTTTTGTTATGCTCTTGCGTCATTCATCTTAGTTAGGAGAGGTTTCTTCTCTAGAAGGACCTGAATTCCATTATCGGGTTTACATCCCACAAAACACTTGCAGAGCTCTTCCAACTAGTAATTCACCACTGCTATCTTGCCAGCTGGCTATGAGTACGCTGCACAACTAAATTAGAATTTAGTACTCAACTTATTCTATAGAATCTTCTCAAAACTGCTCAAAAAATTCTTTTTTTATTGGAGGTGATCACATGTTGGATCTCTCTCAGCAATGATAGCCTAGGAGAGAGATTGTAGGTCAGAAAATCACGAAATTGACTAATCTGGGGTTGCCCTATGTGTGATTTATGCTCCTCGAACGCATAGCCCTCTTGGACAATTAATGCTAGTTTTGCTGATGCTTCTCTTAGTGCCAACAAAGGTAGTTTGTGGTGCTACATCTTTATATTTTGTATAAATTTTCCTTCTAAGACAACCAATGATAATCCTGTTGGAGTCTCTCACGGGCTCATCTTGAACCTCTAGCATCTCTCCCTTGTCGTCTAGAAGCTGGTATTCCTCTCCTTTCTCTTCCTCTGAATCTTCACCCTCTCCGATGCACTATCCACTTCTTCAACTACTCCCTGCTCAATGAAAGACGCCACTCTCCTTTTTAGGAAATCTTTCCAAAATCATGACACTTGAAGCTCTCCTCGACCGAGATAGATCTAGGAGTATTAATTGTCTCCACTTCATCTCCTCTCTGAACAGCTTTTTCTCGGCTGGGGTAGACTGCGATACTGACTGAGTATACTCTTGTTACCCGATCCTAGGGTTAAACTTTGCCTTTAAGGTGTGGTAGTTACCTGGTGATGTTGTTTCTCCACCTTTAATGTTATTGCCTATACATCAAGGACTAATACAACTACAGTTGTACCCCATCCGTAATAGGCGACCTCAGTCCTCCAACGCACCTTACTATTGTGTGCCTCTCTCGTTCCACCAACTCATTTTTTAGCATGAGTTGATCAAATTAATTTGTGTGCACCTCCATGAAGAATCTCTCTTGCGTATCTGGTGGAGTTTTATGAACATATCATATCGATAATGTGAGGGAATTTTTTGTGTTGCATCTTCTTTTTCATCTTAGAACATGTGATGATCTACTATTCCCTTCCTGATGTTGAAGGCATTTCAAATTCTCCCACCACAGAGATGCACTCTTCTTTAATTTAGTGGGAGCTAGCTTGAATCTTATGTCCAGTGGAACGTCTTTATACTCAAAGATTTGTTCTACTTCTTGGAGCCGCTCGTTGAATTCGTAAATTCATCTTTACTCCAAGATCTTGACTTCTCTTATATTCCATATGCCTGATTGTTGGAGTAATGGTTCTTGATCACTGAAAACTTCCTGATTGAAGGCATTCACTTTTTCCTTTACTCTGGAGTGTCATCGTTGGGGTTATGAGTGATCTCTTCGGATTGCCTTCTCAAACCTCTGTTATAGTTGGAGGATTTTCTATTGCATAACCTCCATAGGAATTTCCATGACAGCTCTAAAACAGTTTCTATTTGGTGGCATGACATCCTCCTTTTCCAATCAAGTTTTTGATAGGTTTAGGATTGAAAATCAAAGATTGGTTGAAGTTTAAGGTTATAGTGGCAGGTGTCGGGATGGATTTTTGATGAAGGTAGAAAAGTTGGATTTTGAACTTTGGGATTAGGGTTTGGAATTGTGGTAATAATAAATTGGGTATGTTTGAGGTTTCTTTTTATGAATTTTGGATTTAGGGTAGAAAAAACGAATCCATAAAAATTTAGGATTTGCCAGGCTTTGATACCCAATGACATGGTTTTAGGGCTCCTTGAAGGCATTTGGGAAGCGGATTTCATAGGGAGATCGTTGTCGATTATTGAGGAAAGTCTAGTATGTGTGTTTGATGGTATTTGGAAGGGATTGTGGGGATAAATCTGCTGTTGGACAGCAGGTTCGACGTCGTCGTCAGCTGCCTTGGCTGAAATCAACAAGTTGGACGACGAAACAATGTGTTAGAGTTTCCACCACATGTTACCGAGCAATAGACAAACACATCACTTGAAAATGGAAATGATATAACACTCCGAAGAGCATAAACATATAATTACGTCTCCCAAAACAATAACAAAAAGTCTCCTTCAAAATATCAAAAGAAATGCATAAATAGGTTTCAATAGAATATACTCTAAATAGAAATAAAAAACAGGACAAATATGAAATAGGAAAATAAATTATGGCTGAATCTGATAATTTGACAAAATAATGAAGATCCGGATTGCGGGAAGCTTCAGTTTTGCAGCCATAAGGGAATCCCGCAATTGCAGATGGCTTCTGTTACGCTACTGCGTCAGCTGCAGTTGATTCTGTGTGTAATCATTCATGAAGTTTTTTATGCTTTCTACCATGACAACTCATGTATTGTGGCATGTACAGGCGCGGGAGCGCACACACACAGTTCGTAATCATTTATCAAGATGATGATGATAATAAATTGTGTGCTTGCCCGTGCATATATATATATATATATATATATACAAGAAAGGATAGGTCGTATGAACAACTATTCTTTTATTTTGATAGTCATTCATTCATAAATTGGATTTAATTTTATAATTCAACCATGATAATGGTGATTATGAGGGGTTCATTGATAAGTAGAACTAAGTCTGTCCATGGTAATTGATGATGATAAAATGAATATCCCTAGACTATTGAACCATTCATTTTTGTCCAATATTACTTTAGTGTCCAATTTAATGCTCTACTTACCGAATCATAATATTATATGGTTATCTTGCTTCAACTTTTTTGAATGTTATGGTTCACAAGTCTATTTTTGAGGGTATTATTGACCTTTGAAATTGAGAAATGCCTTTGAGATCCTCTAATGTGACAGATACTCTATAGTATTGGGTGATTTGGTAAGTTTTTATAAGAGTGCTAAGGTTCCACTAGAAATGGTGATCAAGTCGAGGAATAGTGGTGAGAGTCGATGACCTTATATGGTGATGAGAGAGCTAATGAACAGTGTCAACACTAATATCAATTGATCCTTGTTGACCTCATTTTTAGTGAGGTCTAGTCTTCCTCTTAGGGTTTAGGATCTAGCCTTAGGGACCTCCCTTGACTATCTTAGAACCTTAGAAGTAGTGCCCGCCTCGTTTTTAGTTCGACCTATTTCCGTCCTCTTTTGGAGTTTCGTGTGTGCGGTATCGACTTCTAACACTTAGAAGGATGAAACCGACATGAGGAAACCCAAAATGGATTCCTATAGGACCTTCCCGAGCCTTAGGGTGACCTTCTGCACAATTCGC